>NW_024872573.1:0-23155 GCF_019054845.1 Dipodomys spectabilis | reverse complement strand
AGAAATCTGTATTTATTCTGACTGTAAATCCTTTATAAATAATCAATCTTTTCTCTATGGCATCTTTAACAATCCTTTCCTTGATCTTTAATAATCCTCTAATGGATTATGATATCATGGTGGATTGTTCAGTTCTAGAATTCTGATTGGTTTCTAAAGGCTTTTCTTCTTTGAATAAGCCTATCTCTTTGGATGTTTGGCATGTTCTCTGCTAGAATTCTGTAATGTGCTTCCCATCCATTTAGTTTCTTGCTCTTCTCCTTCCTGATACCTATCTCCCCGAAATTTTATCTTCTAACTGAGTCTTGAAGTTCTGGCAAGATCATTTCTTATTTCTCGGATTTGTTCTAAATGATTAGTTCCTCTTTCCTGTTAGATCTATTCTGTCATTGACTCTGAGATTACCTTCTATGTTATCTATTTGCTGTGGAGACTTTCTACTTTGTTTTTGATTTCCCTGTCTTCTAATTGGTCATTTTTTAGGGGTTCTGTCTCTTTATTAAGGCTTTGTTTTAGGTCTTGTATGGACTTTCCGTACATTTTTTCTTTGGTTGGGGGAGATGTAAGGGTTGTTTACTTAGCTGTGTCTTCTCTCATATCTTTTAACAAGGCATCCATTTTTTCTTGGACTCCCTTGCCTTCTCAGAATTTATTTATCTTTCTGTTTGAAATCTCCATGAATTATTTTACTAATGACTGGTTGGTCTCATCTTGTTCACAAATTTGCTTGTAGAGGTTTTCTATCTTTCCATTAATCACATTTTTCAGCAGTATCTGAAATATATTTTAATAACTATCTTCTACATCCTTGATTGTCTGTTCTAATGCCTGGTTGTTTACTGTGTGAATTATACTACTTTGACATCACTTTTCTTATATTTTTCTGATTTGTTCTGTCCATTTGGAGGTTTTCTTTGGGGGGGATCTATGATATTAATAGGTGACTCTCTATGTTCTTGGTTGATTTACATAGGGTCTTGGTTTGGTTCCTCTTGTGATGTGTTTTTCTGGAATTGTATTTTTGTCAAGTTCATTAAGTTTAGGAATAGAAATCAGTTGTGGTGAGATGTTGTGATGTTAATATTTGTGGTTCCAGTGACCATTTGGACTGTCCAGTGGTATGGTGAATTGTCTATGTGTGTGGATGTGGCTTTCTCTGATGTACAATTCTGTCCCTGCTTTTTTCAATGTTGTCCTTTTGTTTCCACTCTGCACATTTGCTTTTGAATGTGTTGCCCAATGTATTCCTGGCTGGCACCTTTTCATAGATTTCTGTTTTCTTGTGAAGACGGTATAAAATCTTCTTATGAATTGTATGTCTATAATTATATTTATATTTATAGCTGCATATCTATAATTATAGCTGATTTGATGTGACCCTCTAGATGTTGAGGACCTGCTAGGATTCTAAATCTCTGTTTCATTAGAGATTGCTAGGATAATTTTCTGTTGTTATTCTGTCAATGTTTTTCCTCTTCCTCAGATTTATTTTTTATATTGTGGATTTTTTCACATAATTTAGGATTTGTGATTGTTGTATCAGGTTATTTTGCTTTCCTGCTTATGCTACTTTGAAATATTGATTTCAGGCTTGTAAGAAGAAACCGAAAGGGACAGAAATATATGTTATTAAATTGAGAGAAAGAGAAGACATTTAAACCTATTTATTACAAGTAAATTAATATTAAGCAAAGCTAATGAAAATAATTACTTATTTACTCTTCAGAGTATGAGTATAGTCCTCTTGGGTATCTCAGAGGAAAGGCTTTAGACTCATTACAATTGATGACTTACATTGAAATTATTGGCTAAATGCTCTTCTTCAGAAAGGGAAAAGCTCCATTACTTCCATATTAGTATTATAAAATCATAATAGCTGCATGTTGAATAGTTTTCCATTTGATATTTTCAATTCCATTCTTCATCCATTATTTATCTAGGGCTTTGAATGACCAATTCCTTAAAATACCTATATTGCTTATATTGCGATGTAAATCTCAGTAATATAAATATGAATTTATCTTTGAGTCTCATCTTGAGCTACATTCATATGAAATTTATGCAGTCGCAAGCAAGAAACCTGACTTTTTTTTTACTCTATTCTTTGTTGTAATCAATAAATCCTTTCTCTTTAGAAATGTGTTCTCAGCTTTTAAATTGCTCCAGTAAACATCATGTGTTTATAGTACTTTTACTGAAGTAAATATAAAGTTTGGAACATGAAGACAACTCCCCTATTATCACTTTAAAGTAAACCATTGGGGATTATTTTATATATAAAAATAAAAAAGTGCAATGCAATGTTTATACATGAATAATATAATGATTAAGACAATTAGTCACATGAACTAACATAGCAATTCTCAATGAATACAAAGGAATCAAAATATTGTGTTCATGAATATCGCTCATTTTTTAAAAATGACTACTCAATACAAAGTTTATATTATATTTGAAATTTACAAAATGAAAATTACACTCAGATTTACTGTCAATATCCTGTTTCTAGGAATGAATTTATTCAGCAAACAAGGAAACAAAAATAAGGGTTTGTCACATAGAATGAAAAATGTAGAAGCAGACTGTCTTTCCTTAAGATGTTAAGTACCTGCAAATCGTGTGATTTATTCAAAGATACTATACACACTCATAAAAGAAGTTGTGATCAGAAGTGATAGGTAAGCAAAGTAACTGGAAAACTGTATGTATCAATATAGGATGACAAGTTTTCAATAAATGAGCCTATTATTCTGTATCTCTAACACACATACAGCATTCTACATTTTCCCACATACTTACGTTCTCTTAGCTCAGTTCCTGATCGATATTCTTCTATTTCATGATTTCAATTCCTTCTAAAATAACAAGGTGGGCGTTTTTTTGTCTCTAGATCCAATACATTCTAATATCTTGGAACAGTAGTATGAATTCATGGAGTTTGACTTGAATGTCAAGTATGAAGATTTTGTATTCAGGGTACTCTTAATTGGCCTGAAGCATACAAAGATACACAGTATACTAAGAACAAGGGACTTGATCTCAGGGAAACATACAGATCCAGGCAAGATCCTGAAGCAAAGAAAAGCAAGGGAGCGCAAACCTCAGTCAACTATAATTACAAAGAATGGAACTGATTTCTGATGTGTCTGGGTGGTAGCTCTATGTGTTTGTATGTGTGTGTGTGTGTGTGTGTGTCAGTACAGAGAGAGAAAGAGAGACAGACAGAGGGAGAATTTAGTGTGGCTTCCACATTTACAGTCCATAGAGCATTATTTGTTAGGGAGGAGGTGCTCATATCAGAGCTGTGATATCACAGCTGTCATCACTTTACTACAAAACAAACACTTGCTTAATCTCTAATTAAATAGGGAAAATAAATTAACATCTTACACGATTGTTTGACAATTGATTAGTAATATTGAAGGCCAAAGGGAGGAATTGGAGATCAATATAAACTTTTTCCTCTCTTCTAAATATTACACTGCAATAGATGTGATTTCTGTCGTCTCCTGCCATGTACTTCCAGTTGAATTACTAATATGCTTAATAATATGGAATATGTGATAGAGAAATAAATCAGCCAGCAAGCACAAAGAATTTGTGATAAGATTGAGCTTTTGAGCAGGGTTGCCACAACTTTTAGGAATGTAATTCTTTCATATGAACTTCAAATTTTGTGGCTTTCCCTGTGTGATCAAATGGCAAGAAAGTACTGTAGAAATAATAATTCTTGTAGAAAGTGCTCATGTTCCCATCCTCACATTGCAAATTTCCATTCCCTATAGACTCTCTGTTACAGAGTTTTCATTTAAAATACTTCAGCACCTCATCCTTCTCTGTGGGAGACAAGAAAAAAGATAATTTTGTTTCTGTATTAAATTATGTAAATTAGCATGTACAGGCATTATTTGTATAATTACAGAACTTTGTAATAAATATAAGTAGGTATCATTTCACAATAAAAATATAATTAAAATCACTTAATAAGACTAGAAGTCACAGAATTTTCTGCATGAAAACATAGATTAGTTGCAGAATTTCTATTTTGAGATAAAATTTATATTGAAGTATAATGCACTTTACCTAAGGATTGAAACATTTTATTGAAAAATATATTTCCTGGAGATATTTTTGCTTCATAATTTTAGGGATACCATTGGACCCATTGTAATAATGAGATGTACAAGACGTTATGTTGAAAGACGAACTTTACAACCTTGGCCTGCGAGGGAGTGGACATGGGTAAGGATGGGAAGGGGAAACAAAGGAAGAGGAAACAATGCTTGATAAGAAATGAACTCAATTACTTTGTCCATATAATTGTAACCCCTCTGTATGATATTTTCACAATAAAAAATTAAGAAGAAAATGATCCCAAAGTAATCATTTTTTATTATTTTCCTATTTCCAAGTGATTTACCTGCAATTTAGAAATCAAGATATATAATTTAATTTAATTTAACCAAAAATATTATTGAGTATAAGATTCTTATACTCTCTACATTATTCACACTGAGATCATCATATATGGTGAGTTTGAAATGATTAGTCTCTGTTTGACCCATGTTAATATTATTTACAATGTGAGTGAAATGTTTAAAAAGTAGTATTTATTTTAGTTGCTCTGAAGAGACAATAACTTATATAATCAAAGACTAAAATGATTAGATTTAAAATTTAGATTTCAGGAAATGTTTTTTTATCACACTGGTTACTGGAGCCTTCACAAAAACCTCATGAGACAGTTTATATTGATGAAGCAAAAATCCCAGAGTTTAGACATTTACAAATAGAAAAATCATATCATTCTGAATATGTAGAGCTACATAACAAACTTAGAAAATTTGGTTTTAAATATCTGAATATACTAATACATTTAATTTCAGAGTAAGTTCTTGTTCTGAAAGGAGATAAAATTGCATTTATTTTGAAAAGTAAACCTAAGTATTCATTTAAATAAAAGACAATGTTTAAAATATCACTCATCCAAGACACAAGATGTACAGTTCATTGTTTTTCATGCCTATTATGTTCTCTAAACTTACTACAAATACTAGACTAGGAAACCTAAATCATTGCTTTGTAGGGAAATAGATTCTTAAAACTCATGACTATTACTTTTTCTCAAACAATTACTAGGTAACTGTTTTATATTTTTTGTCATGGAATCCTATTTGAAAAATTTTATTCATTACGTTAAATAATTGGCCAATAACAATACAACTTATGCATGAACAAATTTTAGAACAAGTATTTCTTTCACAAGACATATCATGGTTCTCTTCAAGAACCCTGGAAGGCTGTGTGTTATTTATTTATTTATTAATGGTTATTAATTTTCAGATGTGACAGTTTCATTATTTTCTTTCCATAATATATTTAAAACATTTGATTATACTCCCTCGATTTCCTTTTTGTTACTCCTTCCTCCAAAGATCTTTTTTTTTACATAAAATTATATTGTTATATAGGCACGTATAAACTCTTTTGGTAGATTTAAGCTAAATTGCAACTTAATTCAAGATGTACAGAAGATTAACAGGATGAACAAAAACGAGTATTTTTTATTAACTTCGGAATTGAACTATCATTATTATTATGGTTAGGGTTAGGATATCAGACAGAATTATAATTAGGGTTAGAGAAATAGCAAATTTAGGTTCAACAGAGGATGATCTATTGCAACAATAATAGTCACAGCACACTGTACTAAAAATGAACTTTACACCATGGGGAGAGAAGAGTAATGGAGATCAGAGAGGGAAGGGATAGTTGGACAACCACAAAGAAGTGAGTAACAATGGTCAACAAGAAATGTACTCTTTACCTTACACATTTAACTGTAATCCCTCTGTCAGCCTCATTACCTACTCAGGAAGCTGATTTCTGAGGACCGCAGTTCAAAGCCAGCCCAGGCAAGAAAGTCTGTGAGAATTTTATCTCCAATTAACTACCAGGAAACCAGAAAGTGGTACTGTGGCTCAAGTGGTACAAGCGCACACCTTGAGCTAAAGAACTCAGGGATTGTGCCCAGGCCCAGAGTTCAAGCCCCACGACTGACATAAAGAAAAAAAAAATGTGTTAAATGTTAAGTAAAGCTGAACTTTTTTAGGTTCTAGGAATTCAGGAAAATCTAGGATAATGGAAGTACAATGTATTTCATAATATCAGGATGTGAGATCAATGGGTATAATGATTCCTCTTATGGAACAAGATAGGTTCAGAGATAAGAGTGAGAAAATCTGTAGGGTTTAGGAAAACCTGCAATTTATTTCGAGGATTACAGTGGAATTTCAGGTAAGATTGCACAAAATGAGCATTTTTCATAAATTTTAGAATTGGAATACCTTTAATATTAAGGTTATGGTTAGGACCAGCCATGGTTATGGTTAGAGTGACGGAGAAAAAAAAATGAGGGTCAAATTGAAGGTACATTGTAATATAAGCCTGGTAAGAATTAGAATGAATGTGACCTAGAGTATTGCTATTAATATTAGAATCTGCTTGCAATTAGGCTTATATTTATTCTCAATGTTCCAGTTAAGATTAAGTTTAGGGTTAGAAAATGTCTAAGATATTGGAAAAAAATGAAACCTATGTATGAAAGGCTTATTTGAATCAAGTTAGGATGAATGAAATCTAGTGTAACACTAACTAGTTAGTGTTAGTATTGCCATAATTTGGATTAAAATCAGGGTCAGTATTTTGTTCTGATTATGATTAGTGTTATGAATAGGAAAGTTTTACTATAAAATTGAGTTTTCACTAACAAGTAGAAGCAAAAATGTGAGCCTGAATAGTAACTAGAGCATTATCATTATATTGATTTCTCAGTGATCATTTTTGTAATGATTAATGAGAGTTTTCCAGTCAGGTTTAGGTTGAGAGTTAGCGTTAAGTAATAGACTAGATGGTATGTAAATCTGAAATTGTTTTAGGATACAGTGGTTCAGGAAAATGTAGGATTAATGAAAACTACAGTATTTTTCCTGGTAAGAGAATTTGAGGACAAGTAATATAATGGTTCATGTTAGGGAGGAAGATAACTTAACAGGTAGAACCAGGAAATTTGTTGGATTAGGGCAAATTGAAACTCAATTCCAGAGTGCAAACTGGAATATTCATTCCAATGAATAAAAACTAGAGTATTTTTTAATATTAATTTTGGGCTATTATTAGGTTGAAAATTGGATTTCAGTTCCAGCTGGGCTTAGTGTTAGCATCAGGGAAATGGAAAATTTTTGGTCAAACTGCAAGTAAATTTTGAATAACAAGTCAAGATAGAATTAGGATGAATATGAAATATGAACTTCTAATAATATTAAAATTAGGGGATGATTAGTGTGAGGGTTAGCCTGAATGCTGTGTTAGAAAAATGACAAGGTATTGAGTAAAACTAGAAGCTATTTTAACCAAGATGAGTTGAATCAAAGACAGGATGTGTAATTTTAATGTACTTTTGTGGCTTTTAGAATCCAAAGGCAATTGGTTCTAGGGTTAGGGTTACTTTTCTAATTTATGAACTAATAAATTAAAGGCACAATTCTTTCTTTCTTACAAACCAAGACCGTCACAAGTTGGGGAAAAAACAATTTTCTACATGAAAATGTGTCTTAAAATATTTTCCAACCAGGATTAAATAATAGTGAACAGGGTGTCATTTATTAAAATTAGGTAAGTTGATGATAAAACTTTCAAAATATCCAAACACATAAGATTGGAACTCAGATATGTTATTGGGAAAACAGATACTTGCTCTAGCTGGGAAATTGTGTGTGTGTGTGTGTGTGTGTGTGTGTGTGTGTGTGTGTGTGTGTGTGTATGCACCCACCACAGGTGTTCAAATCAGGCCTGGGCCCTGTCGTCAACTTATTTTGTGGAAGTATGGCACTAAACCACGTAGCCACAGGCTTTCTTCTGGCTTTTTAGTAGTTATTTTGAGATAAATATCTCATGGATTTTTCTGTCTGGACTTAATCTTCTGATCCCCAGCAATCCTTGGGTTAGTGTTACTGTGGGTGCTACCACAAAGTGACAGTTCATTAAACTGGGAGCAATATGGAAGTACTTTTGCAAGATATGAAGTAACCAGTTCATTAATGTGGGAGTAACAGGATCACATTTGATTGCATTCAAACACATTATTTCTGATGAGTTTAACTGAAGCCCAAAGCATAATCCAAGCCTATTAGCCACACTGTATGAAGTAGCACATATTCATGGTGTAAAATATGTACAATGAATTAAATCCTGAATCAAAAGACTTTGTTGGGTTTGCACCAAAGAAATAGAGTGTCATTGAAATGAAGTCCAGACTGGAGGCCTGTAGCGAGCAGGAGAGCATATGCTTAGTGTGTGTCCAACCTCCAGGACCATAAAGAAGTAAAAGAGAAAGTGTAAGAGAAACAGGAAAGGAAAGGAGGAAGAAGGGTTAAGAGAGGAGGAAGGGCATAGCAGGAGGGAGAAGAGGAGGGGACAGGGAGAAAGTAGAGGTAGGAGAGAAGGAAGAGGGAAACAGGACCCAGGGGAAGAGGAGCAGGAGAGGAGACAGGAGGAGGAAGATAAATGCAATATAACAGCAAGAATTGTTGGAAAACATTTTGCATAAGTGATTTGCATGTGCATGGCAGGATTATTTTCTAATCAGAGACAGCTAGCACAGTGACAATATGGGTGATACCTGTTGCTGTCATTTTATTCTCTTTCTTCAGTGAGGAGTTCAGAAGATATACTGAGTTTGGTTCGGTGTTTACTTCAGGATTTCTTTTTCATGAATCAAACAATGCAAAGAAATAAATAATTCAGAGGGCCCCATGCAAAAATATAATACAAGAGGAAAGTAAAACTGTTTTTAATGTATAATAGCTTGTCATTTGTTTTTGTTTTTGTTTTTGCCAGTTGTTAATTGCTCCAAGGCTGTGCCCTGGAGACCTTTCCAAGTCACCACGTGAAACTCCATTTCTGTAGTCCCTGTGGGTGTGCGTGCGTCCTTAGGTCACCGGTTGAGATGTGTGGCCAACTCCTTTTTCGGTGGATGTGCAGTGAGTGGATGTGTGTGCATGCTCCCCAGCATTGCCAGATGAGTCATGCCCACCCTTCCCACCTAAATTCCCTGTCTCAGTTGCTCCATTTCACCCAGGAGCTGGCAGCCATGGGTCTAGAGTTGAGGCTACTGCTGCCTTCTCCTCCTCCAGCTGTGCTGGTACTGGTCTTCTGTGCTCCTGAGTGCGTGCCCCATCCTAGGGAGATTCTATTCTGGGGTCACTGCCTGCCCCCGTGAGTGCGGGGTGGGGGACACCATGTTTGTACACTGCATAGTCCATGGGTATAGGAAGGCTGGGGAGGCAGCCTGCCCTCTTGGGGCCAGGCGGCCCAGCCGTGGTTCACCTCATGAGTCTTTAAAGGGGTCTGGGTACTGGAGCCATGTGTTGGCCCCTCTGCCAGCTGGCTTGTGAGAGCTGCAAAAGTTCAGCAACCTGGAGCCCCTTCAACATCTCTGTGGACCTCTATTTTCTGGTCCTTGTGGACTCTGGTACAGGGCCAAACCTACATATGCCAATCAGTGCCAGAGAAGTCTGGACTTGCAGCACACCAGCTGCAGCACCGAGAGAATGAAGCCCCCCTTGCTTTGCTGTGTAGCCTCCTCCATCGCCCTTCTGGCCCACGTGGGCACAGCTCTGGGTGCCATTCCAGGGATACTTCATTTGGGGGCAATGGGCTCACCCCCTACCCTCGTAGTTCTCCAAAGCAGGGGAAAGGGCTTGGCTTTGGCAATGTAGGATGCACAGATGGAACGCAGGACTTGGCATCTGCCCTGCCTTCCCCCCTGGCTTTGGCACCTGAGTCTGGGTTGCATGGTTTGGTCACTAATGGAACCTTGTTGGCTACAGCCCACCTCAAAGGTCCTGCACCTGCTGCAGCAGAAAATGCGGTGTCCTGGATCCCCTTAGGGTCACCACATGGACCTCTGATGGGTCTATTTGGGCTGGGTGTGGGTTTCATCTCAGGACTCCCATTAGGAAGTGCCACTCCCCTTCGTGGTACTGCAAGCAAGAGGTGCCACATATAATATCTACTTTCTAACATTTTCCTTCACTGAGATAAACAGAACTTGGAGATTGAAATAAGTTTTATAAAAACAAAATATATAATCTATATCACTTCAACCTTCTAAATCATTGTAATATTTTAATCTAATAGGAATTACGTTTGTAATTACTTATTTTACATTTGAATGTAACTAATGTAATGTATTTTGTGTGTATTTTACTATTCTAGTATAATTTCATTTGTACTTCTTACATACAATTTTTTTCAAATTCTGAGATTCAATCACGTGTTTATGGATAAGTGTTTTGTTGTACTTTTATTTTAGTTTTCCATTATGGCCTTATGAATACAAACAACAAGATCCATTCTTGCTAATATAAAGTTCAATGATTTTGGACTAGAAAATCAAGGATATAGTATTACATATCATACAGTAATGTGTATCACTTTGTGTAATACTGCTCCATAAAGTAATTAATAATTCAGGTGGCACCCACTTCATCTGGCATGCTCGTCTGTCTGGTGAAGTAGGATCCTAATGGCAGCCTGCCCATATAGGGCCATTGTGGGAACTTTCCTGGAACTGTGGGAGAAGATCAGGGTACACCTGCTGTTCGGCTAGGGCAGCAACTCGGCAGCTGCTGTGTGAATGACACAGTGTCACTGACTCACATCTAACACATGCTTGCCCCATGGGCTTGGGCCCTGAGGATCAGCCCCTGGGAGCACACACACCGAGGGCAAGGGACGCCTACCTAGGAAGGTGTGCAGACCAAATAGAAGCTACTCTTCAGATTGGCTGGTACAGTATTTATTCTCCTTAGAGCAGGGGAAAATTCTGCTCTGCTGTGGGGAGAAAACACGAAAGACAGACCCAAGAGGGTGAAGCCAACTTTTGTACTCAGGCTAGCAAGGAAACTTTCCTCCATGCACTCTCCAGCAGGCTTAGGAAGCATTCTATGCTCCTTGTCCATAAAGTAGCAGCCAGGCACACTCACGTCTGGTACTCCTGGCTGCTCTTTTGGGTTTGTTTGTTAATTTATACAGACAGCCCCTCCCTCAGACAGCAGAGTTTTTCTGGGTTTTGTAAAAGGTTCTGCATCTGAGCATTCCCAATGTTTGGTTTTTGCATTGTTTCTTGTAAATGCTTTGTGAAATTTGTGTTTTAGGTGTTGAGGTGCGAGAGAAGGAGCCAGATTATGAACATAGTTTCCTACCAGTCTTTCATTTAAAAATGAGGACAGATTCTCTATAAAAATGCCTATTAGGAAGTAAATTTGACAGGGGAAAAATGGCTGCTTTCTCATAAGATCAAAATTTGCTAGTTTTATATGCATGTTTTATGCACTCAAAATACAATTAAGTAACTCACTATCTAGGAACAATTGTCCAGAGCTAAGAGTTAAGTGTCTGGGAGCTAGAGGCAGGGTGTTTGTGAGCTTTATCTAAAGGGAGGGAAGAAAGTTAAAATTCATAATTGACTTTGTAGAATCAAGGTGGACATACAAAATGAGAATTACAAGAAACTTCTTTGCTATTCTGGGTCTTTTATTGTTCCATATGAACTTTTGGATGGCTTCTTCTATTTCATTGAAGAGTGACATTGAGATATTGGTAGGTATCACATTGAATTTGGATATAGCCTTTGGCAGTATTGCCATTTTCATGATGTTATTCCTCCCATTCCAGGAGAATTGGAAGTTTCCCACTTCCATAGCTCTGCTTTAATTTTCTTTTTCAGGTTTTTAAAGTTCCCATCATAGAGGTCCTTCACCTCTTAAGTTAACTCCTAGGTATTTTATTTTTTGTGTGGCTAGTAAAAAGGGGTTGCTTTCCTAATTTCAGCTTCACTCTTATCGTTATTGGAATAGAGGAAAGCCTTTATTTTCTGAGGGTTAATTTTATACTCTGCTAGTTTGCCAAAGTTTCTGATCTGCTCAAGTAACTTGGGAATGGAGTCCATGGGTTTCATTAAATACAAGACCATGTCATCTTCAAAGAGGGAGAGTTTTACTTCATCTTTTGCTATTTGGATCCCTTTAAGATTGCATCTTATCTTATTGCCCCAGCTAGCATTCTAATACTAAGTTGAAAAGGAGTGGAGAGAGCAGACATCCTTATCTTATCCCTGAATTTATAAGAAATGGGTTTAACTTCTCACTATTAATATAATACGGGCTGTAGGTTTGTCAATTCTTAGCAGAAAGAACAGCACTAGAGCAACATCAGTTCCAAATTTCAACTGCTACTAAAAAGCCATAGTAATAAGAACAGCTTGGTTCTATCACAAGAACAGACCTGAGGACCAATGGAGTAGGACTGAAGACTCAGAAATGAACCCCCTGACCGATAGCTACCTAATCATTAACAAGGGAGCTAAAAAACAGAGAATGGAAGAAAGACAGCCTTTTGAGTAAATGGTGTGGGCAAAATTGGTTAAACACCTGTTAAACTAAAGTTGCATCTGTGTATATCATCCTGCACAAGATTCAACTCCAAATGGATCAAAGACCTCAAAATAAAAGAGAACACCATGAAAACATTACATGAAGGAATAGGATAAACTCTAGGGCTTATTAGCACATACCGAAATTTTCTTAATAGAGAGCCAGAAACAAAGAGTAAAAAAAAATAAGTTAAGAAATTCATTCCTTAATTCATCTCTTTATAAAACAAGTAATTTACTATTACAAGATGAGATGGAATTATAAATTCCAAGTGCTGATACAGTCTGTATGTAATAATCATATTACAATAGTAAAAAAAAGAAATCAAAGAAAGGTTGGACAAATGGGATTGCATGAATCATAAGAGCTTCTGCAAGGCAAAGGTCATAGCTAGCAATATCAATAGAAAGCACACGTTCTGGGAGAAGATCTTCATGAGGTATAAAACGGACAAGGTCTTATATCTAAAATGTACTTAGGACTCAAAAAATTAAATCCCCAACAGCAAATCCTCAAAGAAACAATTAATAATTAAGTGGGCTATTAACTTAAAGAGAGACTTCTCTGAAGAGGAAATAAAAATGGCCATTAGACACATGAAGAAATGCTCAACTATTCTAGCCACAAAAGAAATGCAAATCAAGACAACATTGTGATTGCACCTTACTCTAGTTAGAATGTCTATAATCAAGAAATTTATTTTTTTCTGTTGATGTGGCGCTGAGGAATCAAACCCAGTGCCTCATTCATACAAGGTAAAACACTCTACTATTGAGCCACCTTCCCGGTCACTAATCAAGAAATTTAATAATAACATGTTGGAGGGGATGTGGCTAAAAAGGAACCCTATTTCATTGATGGTGGGAGTGTAAACTTGTTTAACCACTTTGGAATGCAGTATGGAAGGTCTTCAAAAAATTCCATGTAAAGTTCCCCTATGTCCCAGCAATCCCACTTTTGGGCATTTAGGCATTTTCCCAAATGATCACAAACAAGGTCATACCAAAGTTCCCTGTCCAACCATGTTTATTGCAGTATTATTCACCATAGCTAAGATATGGAACCAACCTCGATGCTCCTCAGTTCATGGATGGATCAAGAAAATGTGATACACACACACACACACACACACACACACACACACACACACACACACACACACAATGGAATTCTATGCCTCCATTAGAAACAATGAAATTGTCACATTTGTTAGGAAATGGAAAGACTTGGTAAATATTATATTAAGTGAAGTAAGCCAGGCCCAAAGAAACATACATCCCATGGTTTCCCTTGTTTGCAAGGGCTAGTACATGTCTAGGACAAGCATAGAAGATCAAAGGCTATGGACGTATAACTATATAAGATGACATTAAGAGAAAGGTATCCCAATCAGACACACAAGTGGTTTTTTCTTTCTTGTTTTTGTTTTTAATATACTTATAATGCGCTATGTGATTCTTTTGTAAGTTCATCCCTCCATGGTATAATCCCTGTTTTCATTGTATTTGATTCCAGCGTTCTGCATTTTTATATATATTTTTGTAATTTGGGGAGTGGAAAGGTTATAGCAGAATGCTGAAATGAGGATGCAGGTTGACCCATTGTGATGATGAGATGTACAGGACACTGTGTCGAAAATGAATTTACAATGTCAGGTAGGGGTCAAGGAGGGAGGAGCTGGAGAGTTGGGGAGGGAATGGGGTAGTACGGGAAAAAAAAGGAGGAGGTAACAATGCTTAATAGGAAATGTACTCATTACCCTACTCATGTAACTGTAAACCCTCTGTATAGTATTTTTACAATAAAAAATATAAAACTCTCTTCCTGGTCTAGAATTCCAGTGCTGCCCTCTGCATTGCATTTTTTGACTTTTCTGGCTGTGGTTAGGTCCATCTGCCTAGTGGATCAGTAGTCTTCAAGGCTTCTTGGTAATGAAGTGGGACTTGGATTATCCAAGGATAGTTGGAACTAGGCTAAGGACAGGACAAAACCACTTCCAGGGCATGGCTTCTTCATTTCCCTCCCCCCCTCCCCATGCAACTAGGATTACAAGCAGAATTTCTCTGAATTTGACTCCAGAAAACAATCACTGAACCAAAAGGCAAGGTCACCAAACACCTTCCCTTCTCCCCCCATTCCCTCCTTTCTTCCTCCTTGGTAAAGTACAAAATAATTTTACAGGTTTTGGCAAACTCACAAATTGCCTACCACCTCCCCTTTTAAACTAGGTTTAAAGTCACTAAGTCATATAAACGGATAATGCCGCACTCATTATTCTGTACAACAACTTCAGGTTGTTTGATGCTTTAATTTGTTGTTGGTGGTGGTAGTGGTAGGAGGGCCTGAATTCTGGGTCTGGTCGCTGTACCTGATGAGCTTTTCAGCTGAAGGCTAGTCTTCTACCACTTGAGCCTCAGAATCATTTCCACATTTTTCTGCTTATGTGGTGCTGAGGAATTGAACCCAGGACCTCATGCATTCAGGAAAAACACTCTAACACTGAGTCTCCTTCCCAGCCTTAATGCTTCAATTCTTTAAATTTTATTTTTGTCAGTCCTGGGGTTTAATCTCAGGGTGTTAACATATCCCTGAGTTCTTCAACTCAAGTGGAGCCCTCTAGCATTTCAGCCACAGTGCCAATTACTGTTTTCAGATAAACGTCTTTCAGACATTCCTGCCAGGGTTTGCTTTGATCAGTGAATTTTTAAATTATATTTCTTCTATGTATTGGAATATTGCAGTTTATCTGAAATTTAAATGTTTTTTTTCTTTCTTGCAATTGTTTCTAACATATTTATGAGATTATTTCTTTGTTGCTTTGTATGTCCCTCCCCCATGTTATAACCCCTGCTTCCATTTTATTTGATATTGGTATAATTTGTGTGGAGGGAATGGGCAAAAACCAACCTTTAAATAGGTTGTTACGTTGTACCCACTACAACAATGAGCTATACAAGTCATTATGTACAATATCGAACTTTACAACTTTTGCCAGGGGCGGGGTGTTGGGGGGTTGGAGAGGGGAGATCGGAAGGGATGAGAAGTGGAAACAGGAGGAGGCAACAATGCTTGATAAGAATTGTACTCCTTACCTTACCCATGTAATTGTAACCCCTCTGTACGGCATTTTGCAAAAAAAAAATTAAAAAACGTTTGTCAGAATAATGTCAAAAAGTTTTTGACAGAATAATCATTAGTGTATCACCTAGAATCTGGATATGATTAGTAACTCTAGAGGATTTTTTCATACTTTCAGAATTTTCGTAAACATACATAATAAGTCAAATGAGGTGTTTTATACCTATAATCCTAGCTACTCTGAAAATGGAAATATCGATAGTTGCAGTTCAAGGTCAAGCTGGAAAACATACAAGAGACCTCCAGCTCAATCAATAAAAGCTGGGTGTGCCAATGTATGGCTGTCATCCTACCTATGCTGAACATAAAACTAGGAAGTTCACTATCCAGGTAGCCTAGGAATAAACAAATACAAGATTCTATCTCAAACACAAACAAAGCAAAAATTGCTGGATGTGACATTGTTCAAATGGTCAGATGCCTGCCTGGCAAAGCAAGGCTCTGAATTTGAATCCAAGTACATACCTCAAAAAATTAAAAATAAACAATATTAATTCTCTAAATCACTTCTCAGTGCAATTATCTTATGTATTCCTCAAATAATCTGGTAGTGAAAGCAGAGAATTGATTAAGCCAGATCAATATAATAGGTGAAATGAACCCTAGGATAAGTATTGAAATGTTTTTTTTTTCTTGCTTGCAATTGTCTCTAACATATTTATAAGATTATTTCTTTGTACTGGGAACGCCTAGCTTCTTCATGGCTCACAGGCTGGTGTGCTCCTGTGGACCCATTCACCAATTAGGCCTGCTAGGCCCCAAATTCAGATGCCAGCCCTGCCAAAAGATTCATCTTGATGTCAGAAGCATTTCCTTTCCTGTGCAACTCCTGGGTTTCAGCTAGGATGGAGAATGCATGGGCCACCCTGTGGTCATGGGAGTAAGTTGTTATACATTTCAGCCGAGTTGTACCTGTCATCATATACTCAAGAAAATACACAATACATCCATGAATAGCACACAAAATAAAGACAATAACTACACTTAATATACGATGCAGTCCACACACGGATGTGAATATACATCCCATGTTTCAATGATGCATTGAGGACTATTTTGGCCTCCCTGGGGCTCAATCTCAGTTCCTGGGAATAGCCCAGCTCCTTACTGGCTCACAGTCTGGTGTGATCATGTGGACCCAATGGGCAGTTGGGCTTCCTAGGCCTCGAGTTCGAATCCCAGCACTGCCCAAAATTCACCCTGATGTGAGAAGCCAGTCATTGCACCTGATTTCATGTGCTGTGCAAATTCTGGGTCTCAGCTAGAATAGAGAAGGTATAGGCAACTCTATACTCATGGGAATAGGTTGTCATCCAGTTCACCACAGTTATATCTGTCAACCTATACTCAAGAAAATACACAAGGGCTGGGAACGTGGCTCAGTTGTAGAGCGTTTGCCTTGCATGCTCAAGGCCCTGAGTTCGATTCCTCATTACCACATAAGCAAAAAAAAAGCCGGAAGTGGGTACTGTGGCTCAAGTGGTAGAGCGCTAGCCTTGAGCTGAAGAGCTGAGGGACAGCGCCCAGGCCCAGAGTTCAGGACCCACGACCGGACCCCCCCCCCCCAAAAAAAAGAAAATACATAATACATCAATGACTAAGACACAAAATAAAGAGAATGACTACACCAAACGCAAGATGTCACCCACTCATGTTTAGAAATATAGATCCTTTGTTTAATTATGAATTTATGACTATATTGGCCCCTACCAGGACTCCATCTCAGGTCCCAGGAATGGCCTACCTCCTTAGTGGTTCACAGGCTGGTATGCTCACCATGACCCATTCACCAATTGAGCCTGCTAGGCCTTGAGTTCAAATTCCAGCACTGCCAAAAGATTCATTCTAATGTGAAAAGCCTGTTCTGTGAATGTCCTGAGTCTCATTGAGGATGGAAAATGCTATATAAGCAACTCAATAGCCATGGGAATAGGTTGTCATCCATGTAAGCACAGTTATATCTGTCACCATATTCAATAAAATGCACAATACATCCATGAATAAGATAAATACAAAATTAATAAAAAGTGTAACTACACTGAGTGCAAGATGCATACCACACCTATAGGTAAATAGAGATCCTATGTTTAAAAAAGTTGGGCTTGCTATTTTGTCCAGTGCTGGGGCTTCAAATCAGGCCCTAAACCAGGCCTGACAATTTGGTCTTCAAGAATGGTGAGCTTCCCCTTCCCCCTCAGTGCAATAGAGCTATCCAAACCTGAATTCAAATCCCAGCGCTCACAAAAGATTCATCCTGCTGTCAGAAGCCAGTTGTTGCACACGTTTTCCTCTCCTGTGAAAGTCCTGAGTCTCAACCAACAAGAGGAATTCATAAGCAACCCTATAACCATAGGAACAGGTAGTCATCCATGTCAACAAAGTTATACCTGTCACCATATTTAGTAAAATACACAATACTTCCATGAAATAGAGACAAAATAAGGAGAAGTTCACCGAACACAAGATGCTGTACAAACATGTATTTCAATATAGATCGTATGTTTAAATTACGAATTCATGACTATAGTGGACCAACCTGGCAATCAATGTCAGATCCTGGAAATGGCCTAGCTCGTTAGTTGCTCACAGGTTAGTATGTTCACCTTGACTTATTGGCCAATTGGTCCTACTAGGACCTGAGTTAAGATCCCAGCACTACCAACAAGTGGATCGTGGAGTAAGAAGCCAAGTGTGAAACTTATTTTCCTTTTCTCTGAATAGCCTGGGTGATCCTGAGAATCCTGGCATGTTGGAGAACATTTCTATAAATCTAGATGCTCTGTGACAGGATGTCATCAATGTAATAAATTTAAGGAGTTTCATCTTATTACAATCAATGGCAAATAAATGCATAAAACAAAAAATACAAGAACAACCACACCAAACATATATGGACTGAACATCTATAGGTAAGTATAAATCCTATCTTTACAATGTATATAAATAGTATGTTTCCAGGGCTGGGGCTTGAATTCAGGACTAGTGAACAGGCCTAACTTTCTTACCTTCAAATACGGTGATCTTCCCCTTCATCCACATTGCAGCAGATTTACCCAGATCCTGAGTTCAAATCCAAAGCCTAGAAGAATAAACAGCGTGAATTGCAAGCCAGGGAGCTAAATTATTTTTATTTTACTTTTCTCAATATGGCGCTTGAACTCAGGTCTTGGCAACTCTACCTCAGCTTTGATCACCATAGGTTGGGTTGCAGCCACTAGATCTACAGCTCCTCCTGGGATCCTAGACCCCCAGGCCTTGCAGGGAAAGCAATGCACAGAAAAAATATGGCCATTTTATGTTTTCTTCCTTTGCATGGTGACCCTCATGGGTCTGAATGACACTGTTGCATAGGGTACTTCACCTTGCATTGCTGAAGGCTGCCAGACTATCAGGGATGCCATAGGCCCACGTGGCAACATAGGCCCTGATTTCAAATCCCTGTCCTGACACCAACCAATGGCAGGAGCTACTACGAAAATGGTTCCCATCCACAGGATTAACAATGGAATGTTGTCAATGTGATGGTTGAATGAATTGATCATGAATGATGCTCCTATAAAATTAGACAGCATCATTTCAGGGGGCTGATTCATTTTATTTAATATTTATGAAGCATTGAAAGAATATTATTACTTAAAGGAACGCAATAATTTCAGGACACTGATTTCATTAATAGTTTAAGGATGAAAACAATTAATTTCATTGCATTAATTACATTAATAACATGGAGGCAAAATTAATACCCAGGAATTGGAAGGAATGTAGTCTGTATAGCTGAATAATGTATAGACATCTCTGACACTCTATAAAGATATATATTTATTAGCGTACTGCCATCTGCATGTCAATCTTTTCTTTTTTTGGTCACACCTGGGTCTTGATCTGAGGTCCTGGGAATAGCCTGTCAGCTCAATTTGCCCCAGGATGACAGGCTAACACTCACCCATTCATGAATTGGGCCTTGAAGGCTTGTAGGTCTTGAGTTCAGATGCAAGCACTCCCAAAAATGAATCGTGGAGTAAGAAGATGATGGTGACACATGTTTTCCTTTTCTGTGAAAGTCCTGGGTGTCAGGTATGAAGTGGAATACATATGCAGAGCTATATCCTGTGTAATCAATGTAATCAATGTTTTATGTTCCATAATAGTCAATAAAATAAATGGTCAATACATGAATAAAACAAAAAAATAAAATAACTACACTGAATGCAATATGGAGTCAACATATGTATATAAATATAAATCATATATGTAAATTGTACATGAATAGGATGTTTTCTAGTGTTGGAGATCTATTTTAGGCATAAGGAACAGACCTGAATTTCTTGACTCTAAGGAGGCCAGCTTCCCATTCCCACACAGTGCAACAGAGTTACCAAGACATTGAGTTTCAATCCCAGTCCTGGCAGAAAAATGGTACCTTTGCAGTATGTGAGGCCCAATTCTTAGGCATTTCATTATGCCTCCATTTTATGAATGTGATTGTTTAATTGCTTAATAAAGAATTAGCTAAAATTGATCATTGTCCTATAATATAATTGTGTATAATTTTATCCTAGAATCATTCAAGAACTGCCCATTCAATCATGACATACATCACATTCCATTGGTATTCATATGGATAGGAATGAGTTCCTTAGGATCTCCAGCCATTTGGAGGTGGCAGGACCAGGATTCCAACTGTGAGCTCCAGCTCCCACCACTTCAACCTGGGGATAGGATACTCACCGCTCTGTCCAAGAATATCAGCAAGACCAATGATTAGACAGGCACCAGTGGCTCTCAGCAGTCCTTGATACTTGCAAGGCTGTGATGGGAGGATCATGGTCAAAGTCATCCTACTCAGGAAAGTCCTTGAGACCTCTCTCCAACTTCAATGCCAACAAAGCCAGAAGCCCAGGGCTCCAGTGTGAAGGGCGAGCCTTGAGCAAAAGCATTGTACAGACTGTGCCCAGATCCTGAGTTCAAGGTCTGGGTCTGGCAACAAATAGACATACAGAACAATCTGTGCAGCCATCCAGCTAAAGCAGGTCACCCTCTCATCTCCAACTGAATTGGACATTGTTCCCTGGGAAATGGGCTGGGGGAGCTGCTATCTTCTTGACTCCGTCCATGCTGCTTGCATCACAGAATTCCGGCCACACCACCATTCTTTCATGGTTATTTCTGACCAATGGGATACAAGAATGGTGACCACGCCCACATTCCATGCTGCCTAGTAGCACCCGGGATTCCCTCTGTTAGTTTACAACACTACCAGCAGTTGAGGAAGGTAGAGGTGGCTGAATGGTGAGGAAGAGACTCAAGCAACTTTGGAGTATAGTAGGAAATTGAGATGCCTGCCGGCACCCCAGCTCCCTCCCCAACTTCCCAAGTTGCAGGATTTCCAACCTCAGGCAATGGGGCACTGCCAGCCCACCTAAAGCCCTGACCTGGTCCCTTGCCCTGGTTCTCTGCTCTTGGCCCATGTGTTTGCAATGCCGCTGCCATTGCTGCTTGACCCACCTGGAGCAGCCTCCAGCAGCTTTTCCCAGCAGCACAGGTGAGTGGCTGCCCCCAAATCACCACTACCTGGGAATCAGACACCTCTCTGGGAGCACCATGCCCCCCTGCTTGTTTCCTCATCCTGGCTCTGAGGAGCCACCTTTCTGTCTTGGGCATTTCTGAAACAGAGACTCAATATATGCTCTGGTTGGACTGGATCAAGGTCCTCCTATCTGGGACAGGTATGCTCCACCAGGCCTGGTTCTCTGTAGTTGGGATGGTAAACATGTAGCTCCATGCTCAGTGATCGATTTAGATGGATTATCCCAAACTTTTAGTCCACAGCAGGCGATTCTTGACCACAGGTGAAGCTCTGGGTAGGGCCGCAACCATAAGACTTCATTCTCCTCACTGGACAGTTTTGAGGAAACAAAGGAATTATACAGAGGGAATCTCTGGAGCATGGCTTGGCAAGAAGGGAGTGGCATTCAGAGAAGGTTCTCTGCAATTCTGTGAGCAAATGGCAGGAAGATACCCACAAAGGGCTCAGGTGGGGCCAGTTATTAATCATGTAACAGCTGGGGATTTTGAAACAAAACATGGCTCTCTTTCATCATTATCCTATCCCCGTGAGGAAAGGGATCCTTCACTGTGTTGAATTTTGCATCTGGAGAAACCGAGGCACAGAGAAGTCAGGTGACCTCCTTATGACTTCAACTTCACAGGAAGCTCGGCCTAACTTCACTACCATGCTCCATAGGAGAATGGGTGCTATTCAATCCACTTCTTGTGGTAGGAAGTCCACTTCTTGTCAGTTGTGGGGTTTGAACCCTAGGCATCGGCACTGTTCCTGAGCTCCTCAGCAAAAGGCTAGTGCTCTACCACTTGAGCCCACAGCACCACTTCTGGTTTTCTGGGGGTTCTTTGGAAATAAAAGTCTCAAAAACGTTCCTGCGGGGGCTGGCTATGAACCATGATCCTCATATATCAGCCTCCAGTGTAGTTAGGATTAGAGTTCTGAGCCACTGGCACCCAACTTAATTTTAATTCTGATTTCTCTCTCTCTCTCTTTTACAAAAACTGGTTGAATAGGTGCTGGAGGAGGGGGTCAAGCATCCCCACATAGCTGGAATACAAGGTGACCCTCTCATTCGGGAGGTGGGCTGTGGGTCAGGAGCTGTCTCGCTCAGCCTGTTGAAACAGCTCCCTGAGGTAAGCCCCACTGTGCGCTGGCTAGACTCTGAAATTCATTGTCCATCCAGCATTACTGGACTTATTGTATTGTATTGCTTTCTACATCATTTTCTAGCACCTGGCCAAACTTATGATACATAGTTACGGAATGAAAATGTAACGCCTTCTTAAGAAAGTCATTTAGGGCTCTGGGAATGGGGCTTCTTGGTATGTTGATTGCCTAGCATGCATGAAACCCTGGGTTCAATTCCTCAGGAAAACAGAAAAAAGAAAAACACTAGAAGGAATGTTGTGCCTCAAGTGGTAGAGTGCTAGCCTTGAGGAAAAAAAAACCCTGAGTTTAAGTCCCAAAACTGGCAAAAAAAATTAGTAAATGGAAAATAAAGAACCCATACTTGAAATATATAATTGCTACTTCCATACAGACACCTGATAATAGCCCCTAATACATGTATTTTAATTACGTTAGGATACTGTATTGAAAAAAGTTTTGTTCATTAAGTCACAGCAATTAATGCCAGGAATGTGCTTTTTGATCAGTTTTGGCATCAAAAAGGCAGAAGCTAGTTAATAGTTGTGACAGAAAATAAGGAGTAACTACAGATGGAAGGAAAAAATGATAGTAAAAAAGGTATACCAGAAACTGGTCTAGAGAACCATTTTTGGTTATTGAAGAACTAGTTGTCAACTAGGATTTCCTCATTGCATTTAGCATTCTAAATCTCTTAGGCTAGTTCTTAATCTCTGTGTGATAAATGTATAGCCTTCTTTTTTTTATACTTGTGTGCATATTTTTCTTTTTTCTTTTTTTAATTTTTTTATATTTTTAAATTTTAATTTTT
>NW_024872572.1:0-20287 GCF_019054845.1 Dipodomys spectabilis | reverse complement strand
GTCTCTCTCTGTCTTTCTCTCTGTCTATCTCTGTCTCTGTCTCCGTCTCTGTCTCTGTCTCTGCCTCTGTCTGTCTGTCTGTCTGTCTGTATGTATGTCTGTCTGTCTCTCTCTCTCTCTCTCTCACACACACACACACACACACATAAACTCAGAGCAGTGCCTCTCCTGAGTTTGTTGGAGACCAGATGTACAGGGAGCACCAGCAGAAGCTGGCAGAGCTGGGAAATGTGATCACCCACTAGAACTGTTGACAGCTGGGGAGGGGGAAACAGGCCAATTGTATGTGTGTGTGTTGGGGCGGGAGCGTTCCTCCCAGATATTCACATCAGTTCTAACCACCAGAACCCTCACCTCCCTACTGGGTTTTTCTGGGACCCTCTTCAAGTGAAAGGGTGACCCAGCACAGAAGACAAGGGCTCACACAGCAAGGGGGGGGGGTCTATCTTCATAATCCAACACCCTCCACCCAAGTAAAAAGGAAAAGACCCCAGAAGGCAGGTGTGAACATGCTGCACTCAAACTCTGACTAAAGACACCAGGTTCCCACCAGGGAGAGAAAGGGTGCAGATACGCCTCTGTGTGGCTCCCACTAATCCAGGTCAGGGGCTCTGTTGTGCCCACTCCTCACCTAACCCTGCATCTCCCCGTTTCCTGGGACTCTGGCTGCTAGGGATGGGAGTGGGATCCTCAGGCCAACACTTACCCCCATCCCTTGGGTGCATTTGTGGCAGGGCCTTGGCCAGACTGTGGGGCATGGGACAGGCAGGGTTCACGGTGGTTGGGAGGAGAGGAGATATGGGGTCGTGGAATACGGGCTTATGTGGTGGCCACTCACTTATGCTGCTGGGAGAAGCTATTGGAAACTGCTCTGGGTAGGGCAAGCAGCGATGGAAGAGGCATGGTAGACACTCAGGCCCAGAGCAGAGGACAGGGGTGCCATGATTAGTTCAGGGCCACAAGATGGCTGGCAGCACACCATTGCACCTTTGACTGAGGACTCCAAAGAGGCACTGCAGTTCTGAGCCAGCAGCACCAAGTTTGAAACGCTGTGCTGAGGGGAAGGTGGTGAGGGGGCCGGGACAGGGGTGGGCACGTGGTGGGGCTGACCAAGGCCTCTCCTCCTAGGCCTCGAGTCTCTTACCACTCAGCCACCTCTAGCTTCCTCTGTTGGTGTCAACCAACAGAGTGCCCTGCTATAGGGCAGCAGGGAATGTGGGCGTGGCCACCATTCTTTTATCCCATTGGTCAGAAAGAACCAAGAAATAATGTGGGTGAGGCTGGAATCCTGTGATGCAGGCAGAATTGGCAGAATCAAGATGACAGCAGCCCCTTTCCCAGGGAAAGCTGTCCAATCCAATTGGGGAAAAGAGGGTGACCTGCTTTAGCCGGATGCCTGCACAGATTGTTCTGTATGTCTGTTGCCAGTCCTGGACCATGAACTCAGGATCTGGGCACAGTGCATGAGCTGCTTTTGCTCAAGGCTAGCCCTCTACAACTGGAGCCACAACTCCACTTCTGGCTTTGTTGGCACAAGTTGGACAGGGGTCTCAAGGACTTTCCTGCTTAGGGTGATTTTGACCATGATCCTCCTATAACAGCCTTGTAAGTATCAAGGAGGACTGGTGAGAGCCAGTTAATCATTGGTGCCTGGTTAATCATTGGTCTTGCTGATGTTTTTGGACAGACTGGTGAGTTCCCTATCCTGAGGTTTAAGTGGTGGGAGCTGGAGCCCACATTTGGAATCCTGGTCCTGCCACTTCCAAATGGCAGGAGACCAATTAACGAATAGTTCAAGGTGAATACACCAGCCTGTGAGCAACTAAGGAATTAGGCCATTCCCAAGATCTGACATTGATCCCCAGGGTGGGCCATGATAGTCATAAATTCATTATTTAAACATAGGATCTATATTTACATACATGTGTGGACAGCATCTTGCATTTGGTGTACTTCTTCTCCTTATTTACTGTCTTATCCATGGAGTATTGTGTATTTTACTGAGAATGGTGACAGATATAACAGTGCTAACATGGATGGCAACCTATTTCCTTGGCTATAAGGTTTCCCATGCATTCTCCATCCTAGCTGAGACTCAGATCTTTCATAGGACAGGAAAACAGGTGCATCGATGGGCTTCTCACATAAGGATTGATCTTTTGGCAGTGTTGGAATGTGAACTCTGAGCCTAGCAGGCCAAGTTGGGGAAAGGTTCAAGGTGAGGACACCAGCCTGTAAGCAACAAAGGAGATAGGCCGTTCCCAGGACCTGACATTGAGTGCCAGGGAGGGCCAGATAGTCACAAATTCAGAATTTTGACATAGAATCTATATTTACATACATGTGTGGACAGCATCTTGCATTCGGTGCTCTTCTCCTTACTTTGTGTCTAGTTCATGGAGTTATTGTGTATTTTACTGAGTATGGTGACAGGTATAACTGTGCTGACATGTATGACAACCTGTTCCCATGGTTATAAGTTTGTCTATGCATTCTCCATCCTAGTTAAGACACGGGACATTCACAGCAGAGGGAAACATGTGCAATGCCTGACTTCTGACAACAGAATGAATCTTTTGTCAATGCTGGGATTTGAACTGAGGTCTGGGTAGCTCTGTTGCACTTTGGGGAAAGGGGAAGCTCACCATCCTTGAAGACTAGAATGTCAGGCCTGGTCCAGAGCCTAATTTGAAGCCCCAACACTGGACAAAATACAAGCCCACCTTTTGTAATCATATGATCTCTCTTTACCTATAGATGTGATATGCATCTTGTATTAAGTGTAATTATTCTTCTTATTTTGTGTCTTATTCAGGGATGTATTGTGTATTTTATTGAGTATGGTGATAGATATAACTGTGCTGACATGGATGACAACCTATTCCCATGGCTATAGAGTTGCCTATATAGAATTCTCCATCCCCACTGAGACCCAGGACTTTCACAGGACAGGAAAACAGGTGGATCGATTGGCTTCTACATCAAGGTGAATCTTTTTGGGCTGAGATTTGAACTTAAGGCCTACCTGGCCCAACTCTTGAATCAGTCATGGTCAGTACACCAGCCTGTGAGGCACTAAGGAGCTAGGCTGTTCTCAGGACCTGAGATGGAGCCCTGGTGGGGGCCAATATAGTCATAAATTCATCATTTAAACATAGGATTTGTATTTCCATACATGGGAGGGCAGCATCTTGCATTCGATGTAGTCATTCTCTTTATTTTGTGTCTTATTCATTCATGTATTGTGTATTTTCTTGAGAATAGGATGATAGATGTGGGGCACATGAGCAGCAAAGATGACGCTGAGAGGAAGGTGAGTGGGCAGAGCCCGAGTTGTTTATGTTAAAATCTAATTGCCTACCATTATTAAGCAAAGTGATGTCAGTGCCTGAACAGCTCGTGAATGGCAGGGAAAGTTCAGAAGCACTAGGGACAATTAAACCCTGGGCCCCAGGTGAAAAGCATATGATATGGTGACCTTTACAGTGATTGATTGGTTTCTTTTACTCCCCCTCCGTGCTCTGAAGTCTTGCTTTAAAAAGGCTTGCTATGTAATAATAAACAAGTTCTTGCTTGCCTTGACTCCCCACTGCATCTGATTGTCTCCGGGACTAAGGGAGGTTGGGGAATGGATGAGCAGCACACTTCTCTTTCCTTGGACCCCATCTGTCTTTCGCAGGGTGGATGAAGGACCAACAGAGAGATATAACTGTGTTGACCTGGATGACAACCTATTCCCATGGCTATAGAGTTGCCTATAGAGAATTCTCCCTCCTCGCTGAGACCCAGGACTTGCACAGCACAGGAAAACAGGTGCAATGACTGGCTGCTCACATCAGGGTGAATTTTTGGCAGTGCTGGGATTCGAAGTTTGGACCTAGGTGGCCCAACTGCCCAATGGGTCTACATGAGCACACCAGCCTGTGAGCCACTAAGGAACTGGGCCATTCTGAGGAACACATTAGGAGGCAGAATGTACACACTCAACAATGAAGTGAGCTGCAAAACCAGTTCATTCATTCCAGGCGCAGGAAGCAATGAAACCTGAAACATTTGTTAGAGTTACACCAGGGTCAGGCTTTTCTCAGCCCCTTCAAACAATGACTAATTAATCTTCCTCCTTCACGTGAACTAATACAGAGCCAGTTTAGTGGGGGAGAAGGGAGGAACAGAGAAGAAAACCCTGCTCTCTGGTCTTAGGGAGTGGGTTTTTGACTCTCCATCTGTCAGGATTGAAGACCCTTCTTCTACCTCTGCCAGTCTATTCTCCTTGCTTCATTCTCCACATCATTAATGCAAATCCCCAGTCCAAGGAGTGGCAGGGCTGTTTCTCCTCTGTCTCCAGGCACCTGAGTTAGAAACTGGCTCTGCCCTCTTGACTTTGGAGCCCTTGGCTGCCTGAGAAATGGGACAGAGACAGTCTTCCTGCTCTGTGGTTATGTGAAGGCGATGCTGGTTTCCTGGCACACTGCAGAAGGCCTCATGATTGGGAAGTGTTCCCTTCTTTCCTCAAGATATCTAATACCAGATTCATCTATCAACTTTCTATCTATCTTTCTACCTATCTATCTTTTTACCTATCTATCTTTCTACTTATCTTTCTTTCTTTCTTTCTTTCTTTCTTTCTTTCTTTCTTTCTTTCTTTCTTTCTTTCTTTCTTTCTTTCTTTCTTTCTTTCTTTCTTTCTTTCTTTCTTTCTTTCTTTCTTCCTACCTAACTAGTTATCTCTTTGCCAGTTCTTGGGTTGAACTTAAGGTCTGAGCACTGTCTACAGCACTCTGCTACTTTGAGCCACAGTAACAATTATGGCCTTGTCTGTGTATGTGCATCTGAGGAATCGAACCCAAGCCTTCTTGCATGCTAGGCAAGCACTCTCTCACTAATCCATACTCCCAGCCTCCTCATTGTTTCTTAATGGTAGTTTATACATAAGTATACAATCATTTCATGTTCCCAAGTTTAATTTTCTGAATACCGGTTACTTCTACAAATCCTGATCTTCCATTCTTCTACCTGATTTGTGACTGTTGCTGCCTTGGCCTCATAATAAAATGTAAATAAAGGCTGCTGAGAGCATAAGTGTACATCATATAAGGACACAGGCCTGGAAACCTGGAAGAGAAAAGAAATGGCCTGAAATGAAGAGAATGATGCAGTGTGAGCAACTACCATATCTGAAAACTAAACCAGTAAATAAAAGCAGAAGAATTGCATAGGTCTGTTTGCACTCGGGGAGGTAATATGTATACACACATAAGTAGGTACTGATACATTAACTTGGCCTGCTCTTTTTGATTTTTGTAGCCACCCCAAGGCTTAAACTCAGGCCCTGATGTGTTCCTGAGATGTTTTGCTCATGGCTGAGGCTCTACCACCACCACAGCTCCAATTCAAGCCATCTGGTCGTTAATTGGACATAAGCAACTCTCAGGCTTTCCTGCCTGGTCTGGCTTGTATCTCCTGCTCGGTTTTCTCTCTCAAAGCTGGAGCTCTACCCCCTGGGCCACTGCTCCACTTCTGGTTCTCTGGTGTTTTATTGGAGACAAGAGTCTCACAGACTTTCCTGTTCAGATGGCTTTGAATGACTATCTCCTGAGGAGGTTTCAAGTAGCTTTTCTCAGGGATTTGCTGAGGAGCTGCTCCACAGAAACTCTTAGTCTAAATCTCAAGATGTACTAGAGAAAAATGAAACATGAAGATGCTACTAGTGGGTTCTAGACAATTCAGGTTGGAGACACAAAACACTCATAATTATTAGATCATTTTATAGGTAAAATGAGAAATGCAGACAGTATGAGGATCACTCCAACTTTCGTTCCTGTCATCCTGAGACAGTAAATTTACCTCAGCTCAATGCTAAGTGGCAGAACTGGCATGTCCTGTGGATATTTGGTCCCAAATACTGTGACACTCATTTCTCACTTTTGACCTCAGACCAGAGGGTGAGATGAAGAGAGAAAATCATTCTCAGTGAAAACAGCTCTAATAAACATTGGATAGTTTACTTATAAATTCAAACCATTGGAATAACCCTGTTAAGAAGTCAGATTGTCCAGATTATAAAATTAAAGAAGTAAATTTCTATTAAAAAAATTTGTCTGTCGTGGGGCTTGAAAACTGGGCCTGGTCATTTTCGCTCAGTATTTCAGTCAAGGTGAGTGTTCTACCAGTTAAGCCACAATGTCACATCCCCATTTGTTAGGAAATGGAAAGACTTGGAAAAAATTATATTAAGTGAAGTAAGCCAGGACCAAAGAAATATAAGTCCCATGGTTTCCCTTATTTGCAATAACTAGTATATGTCTGAGACAAACAGAAACTCTCAGACAAGTTGATATTAGGCGAAATGAACCCCAAGATAAGGATTCAAATATTTTGTTTTTTCTTGCAATTTTTTTCCAACATATTTCTTTGTTGCTTTGTATGTACCTCCCCCAGGGTATAAGCCCTGCTTTCACTGTATTTGATATTGATATAATTTTTGGAGAGGAAGGGAAAAAACAAACTGTTTAAATAGGTTTACAGGTGGACCCATTACAACAATGAGATATACAAGACATTATGTCGAAAAATGAACTTTACAACTTTGGTGGAGTGCGGGGTGGGGGTGGGGATGGTGGTGGTAGGGGGCTGGGGGTAGAGGGTGGAGAGGGGAAGAGATAGTATTGGAAACTATCTTGCCCTTGTAATTGTAACCTCTCTGTACAATATTTTCACAATAGTAAAAAATTATAAAATTAAAAAAGTGAAGAAGAAAAGAAAGAAGGTGACAGTGGCTGCTGACTGTAATCCCAGGTCTTCTGGAGGCTGAGAAGTAGAGAATCATAGTTTGAATCCAGTCCATGACACTATTATTTCTAAGAGATCACATAAAAACACAAAAATGAGGCTGTGACTCAAGCTTAATGCATTACCCTTGAGCAAAAGGAGCTTGAGGACAACGCCTAGGTTCATAGTTCAACCTCAGGACCTCCTCCCTCAAAAAAAGTCTGTACTTCCATGTCTTTGTCTATGTATGGATGTATTTCTATAGGTGAAACTCCTGAGTAGCACTGATGAATGGCACCAAGCTAGGAAATTTGTATTCAATACAATGAGCTCAAAACACAGAGACTTCTTTCAAGACACTGCATGTTCTGGGGCTCCCCTCATCGTTCCCAGTTTAACCTCAGGATTTCTCTGAATCTCAGACCTGCTGGGATATATATATATATATGTATGTATGTATGTATGTATGTATATATATGTACATACATCCATATATATAATTACATATTTTATACATGAGACAGATATCTATATATAATTAAATTATGTATGAATCATGTGTTACTACCAATTAGGTATTTAATTATGTCTCCATGCAATTTTTATTCTGTTAATGCTTAATAAAATATTGATTAAACTTAATGCACCTCTATACTTATTGCACCTAATTTTATCCTAGAAGGATTCACTACTATTTCAATTCTCTTATCATTTATTATAGTGACAATTCTTCCATCTATGACACTTTTTACATTTATTACAACCTATTACATAGCATATGGATTTGCATCTGAATTATACATCCTACCTGACACCGAGCACATTCACAGAAAAGAAAAATATGTGTCATGCTCCACTTCTCACTCCAAGGTCAAATTTTTGGCAGTGGTTTGATGTAAACTCAGGGCCTACAAGGGTCAGTTCATGAATGGGTGACTACCAGCATAGCAGCCTCTAGCCAATTCAGCTGACAGGTGGTGTCCAGGCCCTGAGATCAAGCCCCGTATGTTGACTCCAAATTACGCTTAGTGCAGTTATTCATTTTATTTTTCATCTCATTCATTTATTTACTATTTATTTTATTGACTGCTATTACACATAGAATATTTACTACATTTATTACATAGGATATAGATTATTTGCCTATGTATGAAACTTCACACCTGACACCCAGGACTTTCACAGAAAAGGAAAACATGTGTCACCATGGGCTTCTTACTCTACGATTCAATTTTTGTGAATGCTGGCATCTGAACTCAAAGCCTACAAGGCCCAATTCATGAATGGGTGAGTATCAGCACGCCTGCCTGGGGCATATGGAGCTGATAAGCTGTTCCCAGCACCTGAGATAGAGTCCCAGGGGTTGACAAAATAAGAACAGATTGACATGCAGATGGCAGTACACAAATAAATATAGATGATAATAGAGTGCTAGAGATGTGTATACATTATTCAGTTATATATGCTAGATTCCTACCAATTCTTGGGTATTTATTATGCTTCCATGTAATTAATATTACTGTTTTCATCCTTAATGAATTGTTAATTAAATCAATCACAGTTCCGAAATGATTGTGTCCATGTAATTAATAGTATTCTTTTAATGTGTCACAAATATTCATTAAAATCCATCGGCCTTCTAAAATCTCTTTCTAATTTTATAGTAGTATCATTCAGGAACAACTAATTCAAACTTCACATTCATAACCTTCCATCAGTATTCCTATGAATAGGAAGGAGACTCTTAGGATCTCCCTCCATTGGTAGGGTTCAGGACCCGGCTTTGAACACAAGGCCTATGTTGCCGTGTTGGCCTATGGCTTCCTTAGAAGCCTGCCAGCCTTCAGCAATGCCAGGTTCTGAACATTTTTCATCTGTGTCATTCAGACCCAGGATGGTCACCTTGAAAAGAAAACAAATGTAAAACTGGCAGCCATCTGCAAGTTTCTGTATTTTTATTCTGTGTCGTTTTAATTTTTTTTTTCCTTTCAGCCATTGAGGCCAAGGAACCCAGGTTCAGCTGTGGATCCAGAGGCTGCAACCCAATCTAGGGTGATCAATGCTGAGGCAGAGTTGCCACGCCCTGAGTTCAACCTTGTACTTGACAAAATGAAAATACATATATACATTAAAAATATTTTAAAAATTATGAGAGCTCCTTGGCTTGGAATTCACACCATTTTTTCTGCCAGGACTGTTATTTGAACTCAGGGTCTGGGTAAATCTGCAGCACTGTGGGAGAAGGGGAAGCTCACCGTGCTAGAAGACAAGAAAGTCAGGCCTGTGCCCAGGGGCTGAATTCAAGCCCTAGCACTCGAAAAAATAATATTCGTATACATTTTAAATACATGATTTATACTTACATATACATGTTTACTGCATATTGCAGTTAGTGTAGTTATTCATTTTCTTTTTTTATGTATTTATTATATATTTTAGAGAGTATGATTACATGTATACATTTTTTTACATCCTATTACATAGGGAATAGATTTGCCTATGTATTATCCATCATTCCTGAGACACAGAACTTTCACTGATAAGGAAAGCAAGTGGGACAATTGGCTTCTTTTACCAGGATTAAGTTTTTGAGAGTTCTGTGAATTGAACTCTGGGTCTAGATGGCCCACTTCATGAATGGGTCAATGTTAGCACACCAGTCTGATGCGAGTGAAGTTGTCGGGCAAATTTGAGGACCTGAAATCAAGCCCTAGGAGTGGCCAATATATAAGCAGATGTGTATACTGCAGAGTGTGTATATGTATATGCATCTATAAATAAATTTATGTAGAGAGACATACATTTATGTAGATTCTAGTGTATTACTTTATATAAAGAATGATGTCTATATCTTATTTTTATATATTCTATTATTACCAATTATTTGGTATCAGATTATACCTCCATTAATTTATCATGGTAGGAGACTTAATAAAATATTAATTAAATTAATCAATGGCCTATATTTATTGTGTACAATCTTATACTAGAAAGACTAGCTAATTAGTAATTTAATTAGTTCATTTCAAACATTCTACTAGTGTTCCTATAGATAGGAACGAGTTCTTTAGGATCTTCAGCTGTGTGTAGTTGGCATTCCTATGATCGAACCCAGGGCCAAGCTGTCTGGGTTGGGCTCAGGCTTCACTGAGAGCCCACCAGCCTTCGGCCATGCAAGGTCAGGTACAATTTCAACCGAGTCATTGAGATCCAAGATGGTCACAGCGCAAAGGAATCAAAGGTAAAACTTTTGAGTAAAACTTCCTGGTATTTCTTCCTCCATCTTGTTTTTTTTTTTTTGCAGGGCTGGGAGTTGAACTTGGGTCCTAGGATCCCTGGATCATCTGTGTGTGTAAAAGCTGCACCCCAGCCTAGGGTAATCAAGGCTGAGGCAGAGTTGTGACGACCTGAGTTCAAGCCCCGTGCCTGCCCCAAAACAAGATAAGGTCCTGGCTAGGAATTTAGGCCATTTTATCTGCCATACCTGGATTTGAACTCAGGAACTGGGTAACTCTATTGTGCTCTGGGTGAAATGGAAGCTAACCCCCTGGAAGAAAAAAAAATCCAGGAGCATTTCCAGGGTGTGAATTCCCAGCCCAGAGCTGGCAAAAATAATATTTATATATATATTTGTATAATACATATCATATATGTATTTGCATAAATGTTACATATTGTACCTAGGACACAATATTTCCACAGAAAGGAAAACAGGTCAACATTGGATTCTTACTCCACCTATTGCCTTTGCCACTGCTGGAATTTGAACTCAGGGCCTGGAATGCCCAAATCATCATGGAGTCAGTGTAAGCACCACAGCCTCAAAAAAATTCACTGCCAGGCAGTTCCCGGGACATAAGTTCTAGCCCCAGGAGTGGCCAATATATAAATGGATAGGTGTGTAAATTATTGCAAATACCTATATATATACATATATATATACAGAAAGATGTAGATGTATTTTGCACTGTATATTTAAATATATAAATATAATTATTGAATGTGATGTCTATATATTATTAAATTACATATATTACTAATAGTTATTAGGTATTAAATTATGCTTCCATTTAATTATGTATCATGGATTAAGGCACAATAAAGCAGGAAATAGGTTGGATAGGATGAAAGTAGAGAGAGAGAGAAATAAGAAGAGAAAGGGGAAAAAGAAGACCCCAAAATTTAGAAAAGTAAAAATTAAAAATTAACATAGCAATGCTTAAAAATTATACAGATTTGAATATGAAATATTCTGAGAAGAACGTGGATATAATGAGAAAAGGGGAGGAATATAAAGGAGATGTGAAAAACTTAAAAATAAATATACTTAAAATATTATATAGGTAGAAAGAGGTAGTACTGCTATTAAGGAATTTAAGTCTAAGAAGTTTTGAATTGAGTAATAAATTTCTGGATTAAGTGTGTACACAATGTGGGATAAGGTCTATTAATCAACTATGGGTGTATCAGAGGATGTGAAGAACAGCAATTAAGTAACATAAAGAAGAACGAAAGAGGAGAAAAGGTGAAAAGAATGAGAAAGAAAGAGAAAAGATCAGAAGTTCAGTAGAGCTAAACAAAAAAACAAAAATAAAAGAAAATAAACTTTTAAAAGAAAAAGAAAGAAAGAAAATGCACACACATATACCCCTAAAATAAAAATAAAAGTTATAAGAGGAAGAAAAAAAGTTACTAGAAAACAATTTTTTCCAAAAAAGGTAAAAATTAAAAATTTAAAAAAGTTTTAGAAAAAATTTTTTTATAAAATGTACAAAAAATAACAAAAGAAAAAAATTCTTTGTTTTTTTTTGGGGGGGAGAGGTGGGAAGATGCTGCATCTCCCTTGTGTCTGTTACCAGCCTCTTGTTGGAGTCTCTGGTCTGCTTGTGGTGTTTGATTTTCCTGTGGCTTGGTTGGTTTAAGTCAGTTTGTTTGAGCAGGCAGAAAAACGCTCTGCTTTACCCAAGATTTTGTGATCCTCCTCCCAGGTTAGTTCAATGGGAGGGAGATCTGCTTTGAGTATCACAAAAGAGGGAGATGGCTATTTCCTCAAGTTTTGGAGATGCTGTGATGAGACTAGGTTCTGGGTAGAGTTGAGGCCTTTCAACAAACAGCAGTTAGTTTGTGAGAAACTCACAGAGCCTAGCCTGGAGCCACACTCAGGGTTTCTGTTTACTGAATTTCAATTGATTGTTGACACTGATAAAGGGAGGAGCAGCCTCTGGCTCTGATTACCGAGTGAAGAAAGACACTCGTGGGGCTTGCCCCTGAGCTGGGTGACTTTTCCCTGGTGCAGCTGAGTCTGGCAGGTCAGTTAGGTTCTTGTGACCTGCTAAATGACTCTAGTTTTTTTCCAAGGCCTGAGTTGGAGCTAGCTCATCCGAGCTTTGTCAGTATCAAAGATGGAGATCTCTGGTAATGGGGGGGAAGGGGTGGCCTCCCCTCTTCTGCTCCCTGAGAAGGAGTGAGGACGTTAGGCTTCTACTCATGCCGAGTCTTGGTTCCTGGGTCTTCTCTAGTCTGCAGCGAACTGCAGGATGAAGATGTCTTTTCCTTGTCGGTTCTTGCTGGTGTTGAGTAGAATCTGCTCTACCATCGCATCGGGCTTCTTCATCCCAGACTCTCTGTGTTGCAAGTATGATGGCTAGGGCCAACGCCTCGCAGCGGTGGCTGCTGGCAATTGCTCAGATCTGTCTCCTTGCCTGGATTTACCCTCTCTGGCCTAATTCCCTGTCCTGTGATGGCACACTTGTTGTGATTCTTTGGCTTAGGACTGTTCACTGGAACACTAAAACTGCTTTCTATGCGAGAGCTTGTTTAGCCTCCAGCTTCTCCTCTGCCATCTTCCCGGAACTCTAAAGATATTTGTAAAGTGTATAATGAAGGAAGAATTTTCATCCTTTACAAAATCTATGCAAGATCTATGCTAAACTATTTATATTTTACTGTACCTTTCCTGCAACCAATTTCATATAGATTAACACTTGTCATACCAAGTTTCTATATAGTCTACTGGAGATTTAAATTTTCATGTATGTATGTATATGTATATTTATATGTATGTGTTTATGTACTATCTATATATGTTCCAATGTGAATAATGAGACTTGAAACTTTGCTTAGTTTTGCTGTTCAGCAGTTAATCTGATCTGCTCAATCTGTGACAATATCAGTGCTTATTCTGATCATTCCTTTATTTACCACACCATCAACCTTGTAAAATCAGCTTCATTTCCTGGAGAAGATTACCAATCAGTCCAACCAATGTGCACCCAGAGGGTTTTAATAAAGCAAGCTTTAGAGAAAGAAGATAACCTGACGTGACAGCTACAGTATTTCTACAGAGACCTTACATCTTTCACATTTCTGCCTTCCTCCTCACACTAAAGAAACCATTGACTAACACTATGAGTATACTGCATTTATAACTTTATTAACAGTGTGTTTTTTCCAACCTGAAGCCTTCTTTTCCATGATTATTGACATAAACTTTTGGAAGAATTTTTTGATTGAGATGGGATTCCATCCAAAACAAAGCCACTTATATCAAGAATGCCAATGTTTTCAACTCAGAGTACTAAAAAAAGCGGGTGAAAATTAAGGTTAGCCATATATTTTAAGCACAAATATATGCAATATCAAGATATTTTGAAATTGTATGCTTTTATTGGTTAAAGTGGCTCAAACCTAAAATATTATCTACTTGGAAAACAGAGATTAGAGAATTCCAGTTCCAGGCAATCCCAGACACAAAAAGATGTTTCAGAAATTCTAACCATTTGCTGGGTGCAATGTTTTATGCTTGTGTTAAGAAGACCACAGTCCAAGCAGGCCCAGGCATAGTGATACTAACTCAAAGTAAGCAATCCAATTATAATCTGCAGGTATGATAGTAGTAGAGATGCTATTTCACAAGTATAGGGTTTCAGGTTAAATCCTCTGGTACCACTAGGAATTTAAGGGTGTGCCAGTGTAAGAATTTGGCATGTCTAACGTCAAGACTTCATACTCTTTTTACAAGCTTTAATAAAACCTTTACCTCTTTTACTATTTTGTACAGTATAACCATAACTTCCATGCCCCAAACAAATTATTTTCTATTAGAGATTTTCTTCTATCAATTAAGTAATATGTAATGTGTTGGGTACTGTCCCACTGAAATCATACTAAAGATCAAAAACCCATTGTCTTAGCAAGTGACTGCAGATGGAAACAGAATCTCAAAGGTAGTATTTAAGTTGAAGTCTCCTCCAAGAGTAGCAGAATGCTTTGAATATGCCAAGGAAAGAGGAATCAGAAGCCAACTCTGATCTTGCAGTTCTAGTTCCACCAACTCAGAGGCGATGTATTTACAGTGTTAATCCTACCCAATCTGTGGTAGTTTATTATTACAATTACTAGCAAACATGTGCAATCTATAAGATATGAAAAATCATTGACTCTTGGGGTCCATGACTCAAATTTATAATACTAGTGATTAAGAAGGATGAGACTCGAGGGATAATGGTTTTCAGGCTGGGAGGAAAGTTCATGAGGTTATCTCTACAATTAACTACAAAAATTTCTGGGCTGGATACATGGTTCAAATGGTATACTGTTAGCAAACAAACTGAGAGCATGAGGTATGTTCAACTCCAAACTGGGAAAAAGAAAAAGTCCTTAGAATAATACTATGAGAAACAGAATTATGAATAGGAAAGCAGAAACAAAAGAAATAAACTTTTTGATATAGACAAAGTTTCCCAATGTGAAATACGGCACAAATTCTAATAATTACGGTTTTCCTTCCTATACAGAAGCAATAAATAGTACTTTTACTTGACGAAACTAAAATGTAAAACTGTATACAATAATTACATTACTTTTATGTTTCCATAATTTAACTGGTTTTCCTACAAATTTCTAGAATACTGTAGCTTTGGAAATTCAATGAAAGTTGCATTTCATATAAAATTACAGAACCTTGCAAGGGTTGTCTAAAAATGATCTAAACTGAAATGTTTGCCATTGATATCTTTCTCAAGATTCCAAATGCTTATACTTTCAGCAGACCTTTCAAGAACTCATAGCCAAAACATAAATTTTAGTTTGTTCATGCAATCATAGGAACATATAAATATGTCTCAAAATGTTAATGTACTGTCATTAATGTATTATAACTAATAGAATTAAGTATATACCCTGAGGGAAATAAGGTACTGCCGTCTAAATATAAACTTGCAGACACACGCACACACCCATATATATTTAACACTCTGACTTAGGTTAGTTTCTTAACATTGGGTATCAGACAATGATCTAATAATCAAACTTTCCTGTCCAGACATACATTCATAATTTTGCACATAGAAAAACACCAGATCATTCAAACTAATGAGAATATTTAACAGAACCAACCAGCTCCTGAGCCATCTACTTCCTGATTTCATTCATTCATGATGATGCATTTTTCATATCATAATTAAAAATCTCTTTGAGTCTTTCTGATTAGCAGACAAAAATATGTCATCATATAATAGAAAATGTAGGTAAAATTACTTGTCCCTAGGTAATGTTTAATATATCTTAACAAAGACTTCTGTTTCTGTCTTGCAGAGTCTGTTTCTGGCATTTTGCCCTAATGTCTAATATTAAATAACAGAGGACATGCCCTATTCCTTAATTCATTTTCCCTAAAGGGTATGCTATGGAGTTGAATCTGATTTGTTTGCTTAATCTAAATTAAATTTTCTCAACAATTGAATTACTGTTTATGTCACTCCTAAACCATTTGAAATATCAAATAGAACTAGAAATTGCCCTCGGCAATGATTTGTGAAAGGCATTAATGCTTGTGCAGGGATGAAGGAGTTCAATTATCTAGAGTGCCTTAAAAATGGCACTCTTATTCAAAGGGCTGATCGTTTAGTAAGCTGTTAAAGTGTGGTCTTCTAACTTCATCTAAGAAGATAAAAGTTTGTTTTTCATCACATTCTTGCCTCCAAATCAGTAGAATTAGTGCCTTTGTACAGTTGATGTCCAGCTGCGACTGTAGTGAAACCTACAAACAACTGCACAGCTGTGTTAACTGCTCTAGATTTTGAAATTTTCGTCTACTAGCCCTTGTGATTTGAGCCAAGATTCATGGGATAGTCACATAATCCACACTTGCAAAGCACCACAATATACAAAAACCACGTACAAAATGGGGTTCAATTTTTTCTTTGTTGTTTCCTTTTTTTATTGATTCTCTTTTAAGGAGCTAGGAGATATTTATTTCTCATTAATGATGATGTGACTTAAATAAATTTTCCAGATTTTTCAAATAAAATAGATATAAAACGGACATATTACTCACAAAATACAGCTAAACATTTGCATGATTTTTTTATTCTAATCCAGTTCTCAGTTCAAATAATATTGAGATGAGACAAGCATATGTGTAAATTCAAATGTATCAAGCACACAGAACTCTGGAATCTTTGGGCTTTGATTTCTATATCAACTACACCTAGAAAAGAAAATTATCACTTACTTCAAGTCTTAAGTAATCTACTTAAAACAAGTTTTATTAATTTGATCAATAGATCTCATGATCTATGGAATTGATGCATTGAATAAGTTTTTTATTCTTTATTTCCACTGAATTAATATTGCATTTAGTTTCTTCTTTGCACATGAACTAATGACATTCTTGAGGATAAAACATGTGTTTTTCATTTTCGTTGCCAAAATGGAAATATTAGCCATTTTGAAACTTTAACTTTAAATCTGAACCTTCAAATTTCACTAGAACTTGAATTGGGTTATTTTCAACTTTAATATTAAAATAAAAAGCATTATTAAATAGAAAGGAAAATTATGTTATCACACCTTAATCCTTGAATTGACTTTATGATAAAAAGCAATTATATTTAAATAACAAGATAGACATAATTAAACAGGCCGTGAGACGTTAAAACAGAAAATTCCTTTTTGGATTTGTGTTTGTTGTTGTTTATAGTTTGTGATGATTTGGTCTTCTTTAACTTATGCCTGGTCTATTCATTGTACGTTTTCCGAAAATTGGGGAGGTGGGCACAGAGCATTAGGGAAAAGAGTGAAAAATTGCAGCAATGGAATTCATTGAACATTGATGAAAGTTATCTATTTAACACATGGTTGGGGACAGCAGGGTGGGACTGGGAACAAGGGAGGGGAATGAAGACATTTCACAAAAGGAAATGTACTCATTACCTGACTCATGTAATTGTAATCCATCTATAAATCACCTTAATAAGAACAACAGAGTAAATTTATTTTAAAAAGGTAAACAAAATGTTTTTTCTTAGAATCCTAGAAGTTTGTTTTGTTCACTCATTTGGGCTGGGTGAATCTATCTCTGAAAAAAGCTATGTTGACATTAATCTGTCAAATTTTTGAGCTACTAGTAGATAAAATTCAATCATGACTGTGGTTTTTTTTAGACTCTGATTCATTTATTTCTTTAATCTAATTTGTATTATTTCTGTATACAGGTTTTGGTTTGGCTTGTTCCTGCTTTTCAAGGACCTAGTGGTGCATCATTAGTGCTGGTTCAAGATTGTTCTTATTTGTTGATGATATACTCAAAGAAATTTTTCTCTGAGTATTGCCTGTGCTATTGTGTCCCAGGGGTAGTAGTATTTTGTGTGTTCAATTCCACTGAATTCCATAAATGTTGGAAATTCCCTCCATATCATTTCAGTGAGTCACTGATGATTTAGCAATGTGTTATTCAGTCTGTGAATTTCAGAATTTTCTGTGATTTCTTTTGATGTCGAGATTAAACTTGGTCCCATCGTGGACTGACAAGATACAAAGAGTAATTTTATTTTTTATTTTTGAATTATGACATATTTTTCTTGTGATCTAGGTATGATCTATTTTGGAGAATGTTCCATGGGCTGCTGAGAGGAATATATATTGTGACACTGCTAGGTGAAATATTCTGTAGATATCTGTTAGGTATAGCTTGTCAATGTATTTATTTAGCTCTGAAATTTTTTTGCTAAATTTTTATCTAGATGGCCTGTCCAGAGGTAAGAATAATGTATTCAAGCAACCAGCAATGTATTTGGACGTATGCATGTTTTCAGGGTAAGTAGTATTTGTCTGATGAATTTGGGAGCTCTAGAATACAAGGTATTGATATTTAGAATTGTTATATCCCTGTGATGGAAAGTTTTCTTTATCAATATTTAATGTCCTTCTTTGTTTCTTTTTACATTCATACCACTTTTAATTTAAAGCATATTTTATCTAATATTATTGAGGTACTCTGGCTACAATAAAGATGATGTACTGAAGGGTTGCAATTACTTAAGTCACATAGTGAGCACAGTTCTTTTTGAAAAGTGTCCCCTCTTTCTTCTTGGTCTCCCAGTTTTTCCCTTTCAACCTCCCTTCCCAAAATGTTGTATAGTTCTTCTATAATGTAGTGTCCATTGAGTAGCACTGATGCATTTGTTCACCCTTTGTCCCCCCATTTCTGTGTTCCCCCTTGCACTTTCCAAACTTACATGTAAGACCAAAGGTGCAGAAATTTAAAAAAAATAACACTATCACAACACAGAAGGAAAAAGCAAAATATTAAAAAAAAAAACCTCTCATCATTTCTTGGAGATCATTTTAATGAACATTATTTTATATGATAAAATTCATATAGCTATTGAGCCTTCGTGATCCTATTCAAAGGGCATCCTCTCTTGATCTCACTGTATAAATGTTTAGAATCCCATAAAATTTATCATGTCTAAGTGTAATGTTTTCTCTTTTACCATCCAACTGTGTTTACTTGTAGAATTAGAGGCATATTCTACTACAAGAAATGAGGTAAATTAGAAAATCTATATTTCTCTGAGTCTGTCTTTCTTCTCTTAGTATAAGTTTGTTCCAAGTCTTTCCATTTCTTATTAATGGTGTATTTTCATTCTTTCTGGATCAATAGAATTGCATCATACCGAAGATTTTCTTCATGGCAAAGGAAATAGTTAGCAGGATATATAAAAAGAGAACAGAATGGAAGAAGATTTTTACTAGGTAAGTAAGCATCAGACAAGGGTTCACATAACTAACCCATATTTAGAGATCAAAAAGTTAAGCCCAACAAAAATAAACCCTCAAATAAACAAGAATCCAATTAATATATGGGGTAAAGACTTAAAGAGAACTTCTTAGAAGAAGTAAGAATGACAAATAAGGGGCTAGGAAGGTGGCTCAGTGTAGAGTGCTTGCCTTGCATGCATGAGGCCGTGGGTTCAATTCTTTAGCACCGTATAAGCAGAAAAAGGTGGAAGTGGTGCTGTGGCTCAAGTGGTAAAGTGCTAGCCCTGAGCTAAAGAGCTGAGGGACAGTGCCCAGGCCCCGAGTTTAGGCCCCACAACCAACTAAAAAAAGAATGACAAATAGACACATCTCTCTCCATAAACGAAATGCAAATGCAAACAACACAGATTCATCTCACCCCTGTTACAATGTAATTATGAAAAAAAATGAACAATCAAAGATACTGATAGGGTTGTGGCCCAAAGAAAACTCTATTGCACTGTTGGTGGGAATGTAATCTTGTTCAAATACTTTAGAAAACACTATGGAAATTTTGTGTAATAAAGGTTTAATTTTACTTAAGTCAATTACCTAATGTGATTTTTTTAGCGCTTCCTTGATAAACACAAAAAAGTAGAGATGTATACAGCTGTTAACTATGCCATGGAAGCATTTCCCATCTCCTGAGGAAAAGTGACTTTCTCATCAGAATATCTGGCTGGCCCTGTAATTTAAATTAAAATTTTGGAGAAACAAACAAACAAACAAAAAAAGAAAAGACAAAAAAGACTAAGTCAAAGCCCAACAAAATAAATACCAGTAAATATGTACTACAAGACAGGACAACTGGGGGGGGAGGCAATATGGGAGGGGTAGGAAATTGAAGGTGAAAAGGATAGAATACGGGCAAGAATCCATTGTATAATTCCCAGAATTGAAATATACAAAGCAAAGGGTAGTGTGAAATGGGGGTGAAGATGTTGAAGTGGTAACACAATTGCAGGTGCATTGTACACATAAACTGCTTGGTTAAATGGCAAGTAATTCCATAACATAATCTTGAGGTACATAAGGACTGTGTTGATTGGAAGGGGTGGATGAGAATGTTGAAAGAGGTGAGATTGATCAAGATGCACTGTATCCATAAACTGTTTCAGTGAATGGCAATTACATTGTACAACTACTTAAAGATAAAAAAATATTGAAAATATTAATTATGATAGTTGAATAGAGTTGAACCTCAAATCAATTCCCATTTTAAAATATTTTATGTTGGAGACTTGGAGATTAAAATTCAAATAATAAAACATTATGAATTTCTTTTTATCAGAATTTGTGATATTAACTCAAAACTACTTTGTCTTTTGTCAGCCTTTGAGCTGTTATAAGAGAATACTTCAAAGTAAGTGTTTTAAAACCATCAGGAGTATATTACCCATATGCTCGAAATTTAGACATTGATTATAAAAATGGT
>NW_024872571.1:0-17948 GCF_019054845.1 Dipodomys spectabilis | reverse complement strand
AGCTCGCAGGAGCGTTCCTACTAGCTCCATTTTTTCATTTACCTTACATAGATCTTGGAGCATGTGCCAGGCGCTGTATGCTTTTTGGATAACAAATACAGGTGTTACAAGGACTCATAGAAGGGTGTATGTGCCCAAGGTTTATCCGTTCCTCCACCAAAAGGTGGAGGGCCACAAGTTTAGGTTTTGTCAATGGCCACTGCTCCACCCAAATAGGGATTCTCGGCTTCCACCTGATGGGAGGTACTTGGGGGCAGTGGCCTTTAGGATTGGGGGTGCACCCGAGTGGGTACCATATGTTCCTCTCTATAATTATAACAGTTTAAAAAAATCTTTTTCCTTAAGTCCCTCTAGATCCCATTTAAGCCTTTGTGCTGCTTCTCCATCCAGGATATCATCATAGAATGCTCGATGGTCTGTAGTGACCATAACATCCATTTGTCCTAGCATGTCTTGCCCTAGTAAATTGGCGGTGAGGATTTTTTTGCAACTAAAGGGCTTATCTTTACCTGCTCTCTATCTGGGCTAGTCCATTTCATAAGGGCAACCATCTCTTTGGACTGGGAGTTGCCCCCTACCCCCAATATTGGGTATCCGGGTGCAAGCTTCCAGTTCAAGGGCACTTCCTCCTCCCTGAGTACGGTTCTGTCTGCCCCCATGTCAATTAGGCAGTGAAACCGCTTCCTGCCTATAAAAATACTCATTTTAGGTCTGAGTCTTTTTTACCAGGGGGACAGTCCAATGGGCCTGGGTTGTCTTGCCATGAGGCTTCCTGGGCCTTACAGCAGAGGGAGTTCCTCCTTGACTTAACGGGGCTGGAGGATGCCCCTCCTCTAGTTTAAAGGCTTCCAATCTAAATTAAATTTGGATCGACAATCCTTTTTCCCATGGTACCCCTTCCCGCACCTAGGGCAGGGTGTAGGGGGCAGTTAGGACCCCCTGGGCCAGGTGTCAGGGGATTGCTGTGAACAGTCCCTATTAAAGTACCCCTCTTGCCCACATTTAAAGAAGTCCCTCTCCCCAATGGTCTTGGGGTTCCTTGGCCCTGGGCTGCCAGTGCCTGTGTGATAGCCTCAGTCATTACAGATATCTGAGCTTGTAAAACTAAAAGCTAGTGATTGGGACTGGTACTGTTGCATTCCCACATCTTGAGAGGCCACCACCCATCTGCTCAGGGAACTCTCTCTCAATCCAGCGCAGGCCATGCGGTGTTCTGCATTCATCCCTTCCCAAACCATTAGCTTTACAAATTGATCCCGGAGGTCCCCTGCTGGCAGCTTATGATGAACACTCTGTTGGACATGGTCTATAAAATGAGGTAGAGGCTCACCCTGCTTTTGTGTCACTCCTGCTATGAGGGATGCAGTGGGCCCTTCATCCAGTTTGTGCCATGTGGCAAGTCCTGCCTGCCTCACCTGGTCACAATACGTGCCAGGTATTGCAGCCTTTTGGATGCCAGTGGAGTACCTTCCCCTGTTCCTGTTAACATGGCATACATAATAGGCATTGCAGATTGAGCCTGCCAGTTATTTTCTGCCTTAAAGAAGGCACACCACTTGATAAACTGAGAACTGGTTAAGGATGGCTTTGGCCACATCCAGCCAGTCCTTAGGGACACATGTGTGATAAGCAATGTCCTGTAATTGGGTCTGGGCCCAAGGAGAGTTCAGGTTATCCGCCACCACCGCCTTGTGGAGCTCTTTAAGGTCCTGAGCTTCCCATGGATAAAATTCCAAGGGTCTGTTAGCTCCTGGTGCCAGATTGACAGGATACTCTTTGGGAAGCAAATCCTGTGGCCCAGGGTCCAGGCTCTCCACTGGCCCTTCCTTTACAGGGTAGGCCTCCACATAGGTTACTTCCCCGGCCCTCGGCCCCTCTGTGGAAGTTAGGTCATAGGGATCCAGGTCTCACAGGTTCCTCCATAGGGCGTTGTCCCTTCCACAATTTCGGAGGCATAAGGTGGGGGCCTAGGACTGTCAGGGGCACCCGAGTTGGAGGAGGGGGGTAACCTTCACCCTCATGTTGACTTCCACTGAGTGTGCTTCTGTCTGATCAGTGCATTCTCAGTCGAATTTGACCATTCCTTTTCTTCCTCACTTCTGAAGTCCTCTTTCTGTGAGAGAGAATCACCCATAGTTAATGGTTTCACTTACCCTGAGAGACCACTTTGCCTTGAGTGGTATATTTTCCTTTCATGCCCAATGTTGAGCACCAGATTTTGGGTCTTCATTCATCCCATGGAAGATGGACGGGCTGTTAGGAAAGCTATGTGTGCTGCTTGCCTGTTCCCCAGCTTCCCTTAGCTTCAGAGACAGTCAGATGCAGCAGGGAGTCAAGACAAGCAAGAACTCATTTATTACCTCACAGCAAGCACTTTTTAAACATGTGGCATGGAAGGGGAGGAAACGGAACCAACCAATCATTGTAGAGGTCACCCTATCATGCACCTAAGATTTCTATACTTTCCCTGCTGTCCACAAGCTGTTTATACACTGATGTCACTTTGCCTGATTATGGTATCCAGTCAGATTTTAACATAAACAACTCGGACTCTGCCCACTCAACAACTTCTCAGCGCCATCTTTGCTGCCCACACAGAAAGCCTTGAATATGCCAAGGAAAGAAGACTCAGAAGCCAAATCTGATCTTGGAGTTATAGATACCCCAACTCAGAGGCAATGTATTTACAGTGTTACTGCCAAACAATCTGTGGTAGTTTATTTATTAAAATTACTAGCAAACATGGGAATCTATAAGACCTGAAAAGTGATTGAATCTTGGGGTCCATGATTCGTCTTTATAATCCTAGTGATTAAAAAGGATAAGACTTGGGGGATGATGGTTTTGAGGCTGGTAGAAAGTTCATGAGGTTCTATCTCCAATTAACTACAAAAATTTCTGTGCTGGAGGCATGGTTCAAATGGTAGACTGACTACTGTTAGCAAACAAACTGAGAGCATGAGGTATGATGAAGCCCAAAACTGGGAGAAAAAAAAAGGTCCTTAGGAGAATACCATGAGAAGCAGAATTATGAATAGGAAATCAGAAACAACAGAAATAAACTTAGTGATATAGACAAAGCTTCCCAATGTGAAATATGGCACAAACTGCAATATCTATGGTTTTTCTTCTTATAGAGTAAAAATAAATGGTATTTTTACTTGACAAAACTAAAATGTAAAATTGTATGGAATAAATAATCACATTATGTTTATGTTTCCGTAATTTAACATGTTTTCCTACAAATTTCTAGAATAGTGTAGCTTTGGAAAATCAATACATCTTGCATTTTAATATATAGGATTACATATCCTTGCAAGGGTTGTCTAAAATTGATCTTCACTGAAATGATTGTCATTGATATCTTTCCCAAGATTCCAAATGTTTATACTTTCAGCTGACCTTCCACAAAACTCATACCCCAAACATTACTTTTTAGTTTGTTCATGTAATCATAGGAACATAAATATATGTCTGAAAATGTTAATTACCTTTATCTCCTGTCATTAGTGTAGTATAACTAATACAATTAAGTAAATACCCTGAGGGAAAAAAGATACTTCCTTCTAAATACAGATTTGCAGACACACACACACACACACACACACACACACACACACACACACACACACACACACACACACACACACGTAATTACCACTCTGACTCAGGTTAGGTTCCTGACATTAGGTATCAGACAATGATCTAATAATCAAACTTTCCTGCCTAGACATAAAATATATTCATAATTCTACACATACAAAAACACCAGTTCATTCAAAATAATGAGAATATTTAACAGAACCAACCAGCTCTTGAGCCATCTACACCCTGATTTCATTCATTCATGACGATGCACTTTTCATATTATATTTAAAAATCTTTTTGAGTCTCTCTGATTAGCAGAACAACATATGGTATTATATAAAACCAAATGTAGGTAAAATTACTTGTCCCTAGGTAATCTTTAATATATCTTATCAAAGACTTATTTTTCCTTCTTTCAGTGTCTGTTTCTGGCATTTTGCCATAATTTTTAACATTAAATTACAAAGGACATTCCATATTCCTTAATTCATATTTTGTAAAAGTTATGCTATGGAGTTGAATTTGATTTGTTTGCTTATTCAAAATTAAATTTTCTCAACAACTTGCATTATTGTTTATGTTACTCCTAAGCCATTTGAAATATCAAATAGAACTGAAAATTGCCCTCAGCAATGCTTTGTGAATGGCATTAATGTTTGGGGAGGGATGAAGGATTTGAATTATCTAGAGTGCCTTAAAAATGGCACTGTTATGCAAAGGGCTCATCATTTAGTCAGCTTTTAAAGTGTGGTCTTCTTATTTCATATAAGAAGATATAAGTATGCTTTTCATCACATTCTTGTCTGCAAAGCAGTAGATTTATTTTCTTTGTACAGTTGATGTCCAGCTGCGACTGTAGTGAAACCTACAAACAACTGCAGAGCTGTATTTGCTGCTCTAGATTTTGAAATTTTCTTGCAGTAGCCCGTGTGATTTGAGCCCAGATTCATGGGATAGGCACATAATCCACAATTGCAAAGCAGCACAATGAACTTCATTTTTTTTTGTTTCCTGTTTTTCTTATTGATGGTCTTTTAAGGAGCTAGAGAATCTTTATTTCTCATTGTTGATGTGACTTAAACAAATTTTCCAGATTTTTCAAATACAATAAAGAGATATAAAGGAGACATATTTAATCACAAAATGCAGATAAACATTTGCATGATTTTTTATTCTAGTCCTGTTTTCAGTTATCTTCAAATAACTTTGAGATGAGCCAAGCATATGTGTAAATTGACATGTATCAAGCACACAGAACTCTGGAATCTTTGGACATTGATTTTTGTATCAACTTCACTTAAAAAGAAAATTATCATTTGCTTCATATCTTAAGTAATCTACTTAAACAAGTTTTATTAATTTTATCAACAGCTCTCATAATCTATGGAATTGATGCATTGCATAAGTATTTGATTCCTAATTTGCACTGAATTAATATTATATTTATTTTACTTTTTTACACATGAAATAAAATATGAGGATAAAACATGCCTGTTTTTCATTTTGTTTGCCACAATGAAACTATTAGACATTTTGAAAATTTAACTTTAAATCTGAACCTTCAAATTTCACTAGGACATTAATTGTGTTACTTACAAATTGAATATTAAAATAAAAAGCATTATTAAATAGAAAGCAAGATTATGTTATCATAGCTTAATCCCTGAATTGACTTTATAATAAAAAACATTTATATTTATATAATAAGATACACATACTCAAACAAATTATGATATATGGAAATAAAAAGTCCTTTTTTGTTTTGTGTTTGTTGTTGTTTATAGTTTGTGATTATTCTGTCTTCTTTACCTTATGCCTGGTGTATTCATTGTACATCTTCAGTAATGTGAGCGGTGGGCACAGAGCTTTAGGGAAAATTGTGAAAAACTGCAGCAGTGGAGTTCATTGAACATTAATGAAAGTGAACTATTTAACTCATGGGTGGGGACAGGAGAGTGGGACTGGGAACAAGTGAGGGAACTGAAGACATTTCACAAAAGGAAATTTCTCATTACTTGACCCTTATAATTGTAATCCATCTATAAATCGCCTTAATGAGAACAACAGAGTAAATTTATTTTAAAAAGGCAAACAAAATGTTGTTTCTTAGAATCATAGGAGTTGGTTTTTTTCGCTGGTTTGAGCTGGTTGAGTTTATCTCTGAAAATGGGCTGCTGAGAGGAATAAAAATTGTGACACTGCTAGGTGAAATATTCTGTAGATATCTGTTAGTTATAGCTTGTCAATACAGTTATTTAGCTCTGAAGTTTCTTTGCTAATTTTTTACCTGGATGGCCTGTCCAGAGGTAAGAATGATGTGTTCAAGCAACCAACAATATATTTGGATGTATGCGTATTTTTAGGGTAAGTAGTATTTGTCTAATGAATTTGGGAGCGCTAGAATTCAGGACATTGATATTTAGAATTGTTAAATCCCTTTGATGGAGACTTTTCTTTACCAATATTTAATGTCTTTTTTTGTCTCTTTTTACTTTCATACCACTTTTAATTTAAAAGCCTATTTTTAACTATATTAGTATAGCTTCTCTGGCCTGTTTATGAGGTCCAATTTTAATTTGTAAAGATGATGTACAGAAGTGTTACAATTACTTAAGTCAGATAATGAGCACATTTCTTTTTGAACAGTGTCACCTCTTCCTCATGTTCTCCCAGTTTTTCCCTTTCAAGCTCCCTCTCCCAAAAGTTGTACAGTTCATGTACAATGTTGTGTCTATTGAGTAGCACCGCTGCATTTGTTAACTCTTTGTCCCACCATTTCTGTGTTCTCTCTTGCCCTTTCCAAAATTGCACATATTAACAAATGTGCACAAATTAATAAAAACGGCATCAGAACACAGAAGGAAAAGCAAAATAATAAAAAATACTCTCTATCATTTCTTGGAGACCATTTAAATGAACATTATTTTATATGATAATATTCATATAGCTATTGAGTCTTTGTGATCTTCTCCACAGGGCATCCCTCTTTGATCTCACTGTATAAATGTTTAGAATCCCATGTAATTTATCATGTCCGAGTGTAATGTTTTCTCTTTTACCATCCACATGTCTTTACTTGTAGAATTAGAGGCACATTCTAATGCAACAAATGAGGGAAATCAGGCAGCATATATTTCTTTGAATCTGTCTTTCTTCACTTAATATAAGATTGTTCCAAGTCTTTCCTTTTCCTTATGAATGGTGTAATATTCTTTCTGGATCAATAGAATTGCATCATACTGAAGAGTTTCTTCAGGCAAAGGAAAAAGTTAGCAGGATATATAGAAAGAAAATGGAATGGAAGAAGATTTTTACTAACTAAGCATCAGACAAGGGTTTTCTTAGCTAACCCATATTTAGATATCAAAATTTAAACCCAATAAAAATAGACACTCAAATAAACAAGAACACAATTAATATATGGGATAAAGACTTAAAGATAAATTCTTAGAAGAAGAATGAAAAATAGACACATCTCTCTCCATAAAAGAAATGTAAATTCAAACAACACTGAGATTCATTTCACCCATGTTACAATGTCATGATGAAAAACTGAACAATCACAGATACTGATATGGATGTGGCCCAAAGGAAACTCTATTACACTGTTGATGGGAATGTAATCTTGTTCAACCACTTTTGAAAACACTATGGAAATTGCTCACAGAACTGAATAGAGAGCTACCTACCTTTGATCCAGCAACTCCCCTTATGGGCATTTATCCAACAGAGCAGAAACAAGGCCACACTGAATCTACCAGCACAATCATGTTCATTATTGCATTATTTTCTGTAGCCAACATATGGAATCAGCCCAGATGCTTCTCATTGTAAAAAGAGATCAAGAATTATATATTTTTATATATGTATATATAAATTATATATATATATCTAATTTTATTGTTCCCAATTTACAAGTATATGTATGCATATATGTATATATACATACATATATACAACATATACATATATATACATACATACATAATGGAGTTCTGCTCAAACATCAGAAAGAATAATATTGCACCATTCTTAAGGAAAATGAAACACTTAGAAATAATATTAAGTGAAATAAAGCAGACTCAGAGAAACTTAGCTTGCATGATTTTCCTCATTTGTGTTAGATAGAAGGTGCCTATAAATGTAAAAGTAAACACACTCTATGGCATGCAAGGAGGTACAAATGAATTATCTGAAGTCGTAGAGTTCATGGAGAGTGCAAATACTATAATTATCTTAAAAGACTAAGGCAAAGCCCAACCAAATAAATACCAGTAAATGTGTATTGCAAGAGAGGACAATGGGGGGCAATATGAGAGGGGTAGGAAATTGAAGGGGAAAAGGATGTAATACAGGAAAGAATCCATTGTATACTTCCCAGAATTGAAATATGCAAAGAAAGGGGTAGTGTGAAATGGGGGATGACGATATTGACGTGGTAACACAATTCCAGGTGCTTCGTACACATAAACTGCTTTGTTAAATGGCAAGTAATTCCAGAACATAATATTGAGATACATAAGAATCGGGGTTGATTGGGATGGGTGGATGAAAATGTTGAATGGGGTGACATTGATCAAGATGCAATATGTACATACACTGTTTCAGTGAATACCAAGTACTTTGTACAACTAAAGATAATAAAAATATTCAAAAAATTAATTATGAAAGCTGAATATAGAGTTGAACCTCAATTAGATCCCCATTTAAAAATTTTTGGGGGTTGCCAGTCGTGGGCCTGAACTCGGGGCCTGGGCACTATCCCTCATCTCTTCAGCTCAAGGCTACTGCTCTACCACTTGAGCCACAGTGCCTCTTCGAATTATTTTTTGGTTATATGGTGCTGAGGAATTGAACCCAGGGCCTCATGCATGCAAGGCAAGCGCTCTACTACTGAGCCCCCTTCCCAGCCCATAAAAATATTTTAAATCTGGAGACTTGTAGAATAAAATTCAAATAATAAAACTTTATTAGTCTTTTTATCTGAATTTGTAAAATTTAAATCAAAACTACTTTGCTTTTTGTCAGCCACTGGGCTGTTAGAATATTTCAAAGTAAGTGGCTTAAAAACATCAGGAGTATATTATCCATAGTCTAGAAGCTTAAACATTGATTATAAAAATGGTAATTCAAAGCAATTCTTTGTCTAATGGGGTCCACTTTCTGGTTCATTATAATCTATTTTCTGGACGTTCACATGGCAGAGTAATTATATTGGGCTTCTTTTATCAGGATCAATATTGCAGGGTAATCTCTGAAATGTTCATTCTAATGTCACCAGGCAGAGGAATAGAATTTCAACATGCTTATCTGGAAGGAGTTACATCGTCCAATGCACTTTGCAACCTTTTTTTTAACTCAGTGTGGTGTATCATTTGATATTATTTCATAGAAAATAATAACAAGGACAAGCTTATATCATGTGAATTATGTGAATGATTCTTCTTACAATGGGGATAATTATAGTGATGGCAAAGTGAAGTTTGATTGTTTAGTGGCTCTGGAATCACATCATAGGTAACCATGTAAACGTGGTACAGCCTAAAGCCCTTCTGATGTATTTGAACAATCTCCGATGTGTTAATTGCTTTCAAAAATATTCGTTTGAGCCAAAAAATACAGATCTCCTTTGATTTTAATTAAGGTCTGCTATTAGAACTCTCACAGACACCAAAATCAGAGAATGCTAATATTTCTTATAAAATACAAAATAAAATTGTTACAATTAATAAAACATGAAGACTGTAATATTAATAGCATTATAAATACTAGTATTCACAGTATATAATATATTGACATACTTTGGTTACCTCAATTTTTAAAATATTTATAACTAAGTGTGAATTGTTTACAAATAATTATTTAATGATGTATAGAAACTGAGAAAAAGGTTTGCATGCATATTTACTACAGACGCAAACAGATACACCTGGTTATTTCTGATCTTTCATTTGCTGATTTCATTCATGCATGGGGAACATGCAAATAAAATTGCAAAATTGCATTTACTAAAGAGTTAATTACATGAAGTTTATATTGGGCTAAATACCTGATTTTATAAATTAAATCGTTTTTTGTCCCTTCCTTCCTCCGTTCCGTCCTTTGTTCCTTCGTTCCTTCATTCCTTCTTTTTTTCCTTCCTTTCTTCTTTCCCTCCTCCTTCATTCCCTCCATCCTTACCTCTCTCTCTCTCTTTCTTTCTTTCTTTTTCTTTTATTTTTTCTTCCAATCTTTTAATCAGGATATTTCTTATGGCTATAGAAAAAAATACCAAATGTTGTACTTCAAGTTGTTATGAGTAATTATAATATACTAGAATAATATTAATTTTAATAACCTATGTTATATCGTAAGACAAATTGTACTAAAAACAAATTCACAAAAGTTTCAGGATATGTAACAAATATCACTTTCCATGACATGGTTTATTTCCTCAAAGTAAAATAAGAATTTAGATATAATATTGTGTATGTGTTGTTTTTGTGATTTGAACTCTCAAGAATATTGGTTTAACATTTGAGCCACAACTCCACTTCTGGCTGTGTGTGTGTGTGTGTGTATGTGTGTGTGTGTGTGTGTGTGTGTGTGTGTGTGTGTGTGTGGTGATGTGTGTGTGTTTAATTGAGATGCGACTCATGAACTTTCTTTCCAAGGCTGGCTTTTTCAAATTTTTTAATTTTTTTTTAATTTTATTTGAGAACATACTGTACAGAGGGGTTACATTTACATGGGCAGGATAATGCATACATTTCTTACCAAGCATTGCAGCCTCCTCTTTTGTTTACCCTTCACCTCCCTTCCCCCTCTCCCCCCCAAATACAGTACAGAGGTGTTACAATTACATGGGCAAGGTAATGAGCATTTCTTATCAAGCATTGTTGCCTCATCCTTTTTTTCTACTTCTCAACCCTTCTCATCTCTGCCCCTCCTGCCCCATCCACCCCCCCCCCCCGTCAAAGTTGTAAAGTTGTTTTTCTACATAACGACTTGTACATCTCATTGTTGCAATGGGTCCACCTGTATCCTTATTTAAGCCACATGATTTTTCCCTTGCCCTCCACAAATCATACCAACATCAAATACAATGCAAGCAAGGGTTATACCGTGGGGGAGGGGCATGTCTGTGACAAGCAGAATAGGTCAGATAAGTTGATGTTAGGTGAAATGAACCCTAGGATAAGTATATAAATGTTTTTTTTCTTTTCTTTTTGCAATTGTTTCTAACATATTTATAAGATTAATTCTTTGTTGCCAAGGCTGGCTTTGAACCCCAGGTTCCTGAGTAGCAAGGATTACAAGCTTGAGCAACCCATATTAAGCATAGATATATCTAAGAATAAAATATATTTCTTATTATTTTAATTCTAGAGGCTCAATTTAACAAATTAACATTTAGATATTTATTTAGTTATTAAACCTGAACATGCACTGTGAAAAAAAGTTTTGATTTTTATAAAAAAATATACACTCAAAGGTTTAAATGTCAGAATCTTTGGACAAATGCTATATTATTCAAAAGCGCCAAAAGGATCCTTAATCAAATTTCTCATGTAAGCCAAAAGCAATAGGCTCTGTCAGGGTTAATGAAGCAATTTTTCATTAAATTAAATATTATCTACTATGGTCACATGATTTTTCCTTCTTTTAAACCTAAGCTTTTTTGACATAAAATATAGATTCATACGTTTTTTGAGTATATAAAAATTTTAATTACTGGTCATGTATTTCTGAAGTTAGATTACTAAGACATTTCAGAGAAACACTGAATTTCATGTATTATGTCAACAGTGATTTTAGACATTGAATCAATCTCAATATGACAGAAAGCAAGATATTCCATGACTCATGCAATTATTCCTAGAATTGAATATTACTTGTTTTTGAATGGTAGGAAATTCATGTTATACCTACTATATAGAATAATTAAGAAATAAATGATCGTGATAGTATATATTTTTTCTTCAACTAGAAAGAAAGAACCTCACGATAGATGACAAAAACTTGAATGGGAATGTCATAAAATTATGAAAAATTCAAGTCATTATGCGTTAGATGAAATAGTCATTTTTGTTTTTTGTTTTTTTTTTGGGGGGGGGTCCGGTCGTGGGGCCTGAACTCTGGGCCTGGGTGCTGTCCCTCAGCTCTTCAGCTCAAGGCTAGCGCTCTACCACTTGAGCCAGGATTGGGATTAATAATTAGCTTTCACTATGTTGCCATAAAAAGGTGAACCCTCCCACGTGGACATAGTTGTAGAGATTTGGTCACTGAGAACTTGTGATCAAAGAGAATGTTAAGATCAAAGTCCTTTCCTCAACTTTCTTCTTTTACTTCCATCTCCTGTTGCTTTTCCTTCTCCCTCTCCCTCTTCCCCTCCTCGTGTTTATCCCTTTTCCCACTCTTATTCCTACTTTTCTTTACTTCCTGGCTTCCATTAACACACATATTCCATCACATGTTCCTGACATGGGGTACTGTGCCATCACCAACCCAAAGCAATGAGGATAAGAAATATGAACTGAAATGTGTAAAATCAGAAGCCAAGATTAATATTTCCCCCTTTTAAGTTAATTTTATAAAGAATTTGGCATATTAATAGGAGACTGACACAGCATGCTCTCATTTATTATAAGGGATAAGATTTACTGGAAAAAAACTGACCAACATCGCCCTAATAAAATGATTGTTTAAATTAATATTATATTAGGACAAATCTAGTTTAAAATATCAGACATACTTCAATAAGAGGCAAAAAAATCACCTCTATGTTTTCCTATGAAAAGATAGCAGAATTCAATCTGTTCCTCAAGGAAATTGACCTATAATTGACAGCATTGTCAATTTCATAAATGACGTAAGAAGACTGTAGAACAAATTACAACCTAAACTGCATGATATAAAATTTACTTTGGTCCCGTGTATTCTATCTATGTCTGGTTCCCAAAATGACTTGCATTTTATCATATTTTTAATTAACTTTAAGTAGTTGTATGGGAGTTGCTGTTTGACAAAGCAGTTAATGCATAGTGTTTAGTGAGATTTTTTTTTTCTTTTTTCTCTCCTGAGGTTTGAACTCTGGGTCTGAATGCTGTTCCTAAGTGCCTTTGGATGAATGCTAGAACTCTATCACTTGAGGCACAGCAGCACTTTCAGATTTTTCTGAGATTTAATTGGAAATAAGAATCTCACAACCTTTCTTGCCTGGGCTGGCTTCAAACCTCAATCCTCAGCCACCTGATTATATAGGATTACAGGTGGGAGCTGCTAGTGCCCGGCTTAATACAATGCATCTTTTTTTTACTCGTCCTGGGGCTTGAACTCAGGGCCCTGGCAATGTCCTTGAGCTTCTTTTCCTCATGCTAGTACTCTACGACATGTGTCATAGTGCCAATTCCAGATTTTTTTGTTTATGTAGTACTGAGGAATCAAACCCAGAGCTTCACATATGCAAGGCAAGCAGTCTACAACTAAGCCACATTCCCAGCCCTATGCAATGCCCCTTGATAATCATTATCCCTCATCCTTCTCAATCCTATCTCATCCCTCAATATACAGAATTTTGTAGAATATTCACTGACCCGCAATAGCATGTATAGTCACTCAGAAGATATACCACGAATCATATTTTCTTGATAGTCTTATTCAGCAACATATTAATGTTATGCATTATAGAATTCTGTGATTTTAAATTCTAAATTATCACTTAGATTCACCCACTACTATTCTAAAAATTTTCCTAAGGTTAATGCAAGAGCAATTTGTAATTCTTCGATAAAGTAAAATGATTCTTAGAATGTTAAAGAGTTGGAGTAAGAATATTACCTTCAGTTCTAGAACATTTTACCCTTAGTACCCTCTCAAAATACTACCATATTTATTACTAGTCACTTCCTGTTAACATTCCAACCTATCTCCCTTGAGCAGCTATTATTTCATATTGTTCCTCTACAGATGTGCCAATTTTAAAAAGCTCATATAATTAGAAAATGTAGTCTATTTTGTCCATTTTTCCCATGTAATATTGCAGTTTCTAAAGTAAGTCCATGTAAACTTTTCTCATGGATAGAGCATGTGTATAATGGAATAACATCCTGAATGGGCATTTAAATACTTTATGATATGTTATTGTAAAAGGTTCTGCTATGTATATTCTTGTACATGTATCTCATTGGACATATGTTAAAATCTATTTTGTATATAACATTATGATTCAAAAATGCTGGATCATAGAGGCAACTCTATATATTATAATATCTTAAAGATTGCCAGTATGTTCATCAAACTGTCTATATAATTTTAAATGTCAAACACCAATGTATAAGGATTACAATTTCTACATAATGGTTGTGCAGGGCTATCTTATTGTTTCTATTTCCACTAATCTCTATATGTATGCAATGTCTAGGTATGTTGTGATCTTTCCATATGTTCCTTGGTTGTTATTATATTACTATAGAGATATGTATTTGGATTTTTTTTATAACTTATTCAGGATGGTTAAAGTTTTTCATTGGCATTAATATGCTATTAATATATTTCTGATTCAAGTCTCTTCAAATAAATTTATATGTATACACACTATATGAACATATGCATATATTCATACTTATATGTGTATATATACTAATACCTATATCTATATATCTATATATCTATATATATATATAAAAGAATATACCGATGTGTATATACATGTATACAGACATATATGTATACCATTATATTCATTTGTCTGTAAGTTATCATTTTACTTTATTTGCCAAACACGTCCTTTATTGATTTTACTTCATTTTATATTATGGTTGATGTTGTACAGAGGAGCCAGTTGCCGGTGGCTCACCCCTGTAATCCTAGCTACTCAGGAGGCTGAGATCTGAGTATTGTGTTTCAAAGCCAGCCTGTGCATGAAAAGTCCATGAGACTCTTATCTCCAATAAACCACCAGAAAACCGGAAGTGGCAGAATTCTAGCCTTGAGTTGAACTGCTGAAGGACAGCACCCAGGCCCAGAGTTAAAGGCCCACAATCCCCACAAACACCACGACCAACAGCAAAAAGAATACTGACTGAAAAATCAATAGTAGTAAGCAGTCTTAAAGATAGGCTCAAGTCTAACATTTTAGTGTAATCCTAGATTCCAGCAGCCTTCTTAGTCCAATGAGCTAAGAGCCTTCAGAATGTTGACAGAATTTCTTAGTTTATTTACACAATCACTATAAGTATGTATTTTCTCATCTCTTTCTTTCATTTCACCACAGAATCTGTATTTATCCTTTATGCCATACTTGAATACAAAAGGCTTGGAAGATATTTATTAATTGGTGTATATTAATTGTATGGAGAAAAATTATTGAAATATTTTACACTTCCACATATTAATGAAGGGACTGATTAACCTGTTTCTGGCTTCTGTCTTTCTCCATTCTCATTGCCTTTCATTTTTCAACTGTTTTATGTGAATTTCTTTGTGCTGTCTTCAAACATCGACAAAATGTATTAAAGTGCTGTTCACCCATCTTCACTGAAAATTATACAATGCTGAATATAAAAGAAAATCTAAATAAATGGAGACATATAATTTTTGTTGATTGGAGGATACAATTGAACAATAATATAAATTGTCTCCTCCATTTTTTTTTGATCATTCATGGTGCTTGAAATCTGGTCCTGGGCGCTGTCTCTCTGCTCTTCAGTTCAAAGTGAATGCTCTACTCATTGAGCAAATGTGCCACTTCTGGTTTTCTGGTGGTTAATTGGACATAAGAGTCTTATGGACATTTCCATTCCAGCTGGCTTTGAACCGCAATCCTCAGATCTCAGCCTCCTATGCAACTAGGATTACAAGCATAAGACAACAGAGCTCAGGTTCACAGTTTTATTTATGTTTATGACAATTTCTAAAAGCACCTGTCTAGCACTCTTTTAGTCATTGACAAAGGAAAATAAGCTGGAATATATTTCTCTGTCCAATAGTAAAATTCTTAGTGTAAAATTGTTATATTTGTAGAGGAAAGATTATACAGCTCAATGGATCTGTAGGGCACCAGATTATATCCACGTAAATATTATCAAGGAATATTTAGTAAGGGGTAAATCCAAACATTTGAGGAATGATATTCTCTTTAATAAGTGGTGATAGTTTAGACAGTATTTGGGAGAATTAAAAAGTGAACATTGAATTAAACATAACAATTTATTCAAATGTTAAGCTCAAGCAGGATTAAAACGTGGCATATAAAACAAAAAAAGTGATGTGAATTAAAGCAAAGAAATTTGCTTACCAGAAGTGGTGCTATGGCTCAAGTGGTAGAACTCTAGCCTTGAGCTGAAGAGCTGAGGGACAGCATCTAGGCTTGGAGTTCAAGGCCCACAACCACCACCACCCATAATAAAAAGAATACTGACTGAAAAAGCAATAGTATTAAGCAGTCATAAAGATAGGCTCAAGTCTAACATTTTAGTACTATCTTAGATATCAGCAGCCTTCTAGTCCAATGAGTTCAATTGTCAAGACATCTTGACCATTTTGGAGATGAAGCATTCTTAAATTTGGCATTAAAATTATAGGAAAGAAAAACGATATAGTTGCGCTCAATAAAAGTGTAAAACAATTTAGTCTGTGAAAGCTCATATACAAGTAGTGAATAGAAGTTGAGAGCCGTTGACTCATGTATCTCATCTTAGCTCCTTGGGAGGCTGTGATTTGAGTATTGCTGTTTGAATGCAGCTCACAAAATAAAGTCCCTGAGAATCTTATCACTGATTAATCAGCAAAATGCCAGAAGTGAGGCATATCTCGAATGGTAAATTGTTTAACAAATGCAACAAATCTCAGGGACCCTGAGTTCAAGCCTCAGCTGTGAGCAAAGATGATTCCCAGCACCTTCATGGGACTCTGGGAGTTTCAGAAACCCGGGATGCCTCGAGGATACTTTCTCTGAAATATGAAACTTGGGGACAGGATGTGGTAGACCATCCTTCCTGGCCCCAGGGAGGAGGAGAGGAGGCCCCTTGAGCCAGGCCTCAGCTCACTGGCAACCTCATTCACACCTGAGTGGGAATTGAGTGCCACAGAGCTGGTCAGCTGCTGGACAGAGATCTTTGAGAAGATAGGCATTCCACAGGCCCCAGAATCCAGCTAGTACATCATGGCTCACATCCTCGGAGCCAAAAGAGTTAAGTGTGGTGGCACCAGGAGGGTGGGAAGAGGAGGAGAGAGAATTGTGGGAGAGCTTCATCAGGCTTTGCCCTTCCCCCTGCCCCAGGATGCTTACCTGAATCAAATGGGACTTTTCTGTAGTATTGTCATATGCAGATGCTCATATACTTATCCAACAGTTACAGTGTGCACCATGCTCCTGGGGGAATGCGATCATAGATGAAATGATCCAGTGCTGGTTCAATAGCACATGAAGAAACCTTAGATTGATCTGGATGCCGGTGCTTCACACCTGTCACCTAGCTACTTAGGAGGCTGAGATGGGAGGATTGAGGCTTAAGGCTGGGGCAGGCAATCCTGTAAGACTCTTATTTCCAACTACCAAAAAGAAAACACAAGAAGTGGATGTGTGGCTCAAGTTGTAGTCTGTTGGCCTTGAGTAAAAAGGCTCAGGGACAGCATCCAGGGTCCGAGTTCAAGGCCCATGAGTGAGAGAAGAAAGGAAAAAAGAGTGAGAGGAGGGAAGGATGGAGTGAGAAAAAGTGGAATGGAAGAAAGGGGAACAGGCAAGCCTTGGTTTGGAGTCCCTGGATCAAGGGAGCCAACCATTCACAATCTCTGTGGGCACAGTTTCAGAGCCTAAAGCCAGTATGTAGGACCAAGCCACTGACCTATCAGCAACTTCATGAAATCCAGGTGTTGTGTGGTTGCTGACTGCAGAAGGATGTAGACCCTAGGGCTCAGGGTGGGTCACCAGGTTTTAATCTCTCCTGGTCCCACCAAGTTTATTTTCTGGTCATATAAGAGGAAATGGTCCGGGCTGGGAAGGTGGCTCAGTGGTAGAGCGCTTGCCTTGCAATGCTCGAGGCCCTGGGTTTGATTCCTCAGCACCACATAAGCAAAAAGAAAAAAAGCCGGAAGTGGCGCTGTGGCTCAAGTGGTAGAGCGCTAGCTTTGAGCTGAGGGACAGTGCCCAGGCCCAGATTTCAGGCCCCACGACTGGACCAAAAAAAAAAAGAAGAAGAAATGGTCCAACAGCTAGTTAGGTGTTGGGGTGACAGAGTGTCAAGGTGGGGGAGGAAGATGAAATGGGAGGATGATCCCAGGTCAAGTGTTTCAGGACATTGGAGCCATAATCTCGCATGACAATCTAGACCATCAGTGATAGAGCCTTTGACCAACCATAGGGTTATTAAAAGTCCTGG
>NW_024872570.1:0-20378 GCF_019054845.1 Dipodomys spectabilis | reverse complement strand
AGAACTAGTTTGATTCCAGTATGAACTAAGAAATGATCTATTTCAGAAAAAAATAGGGGGTTGGCAAGAATAAGACCTTGCTGGTGTGAATGCCTGTAATTCTAACTATTCAGGCGGCTCAGATATGTGTATTCAGGTTCAAAGCCAGTCCAGGCAGGAAAGTTCACGAGACTTTTCTGGGGTTGTTCAGCACCACACCCTGCCTCTAGTCTGGGGTTGTTCACCCCCTTTGCCACCATTGGCCTGGCTGGGCTGCTTATGAAAACCAGTATGGAGGAGCGCTGCACCCCACTATGGGTCCGGAGATGTTCACTGCTGCTGTTGATGCCGCTGCTGCTGCCACAGCTTTTGCCACTGCCTCAGCTGCTGCCACTGCCCCAGGATCAGCTGGGCAACTTATGCAAGCCAGGCACCCCACCACAAGTCAGGTGTTAACCACTGCTGCTGCCTCAGGTTAGGCTGGGCTCCTTATGTGGACCAGTATGGAGAGGCACAAACCGTCATGGATGTGGAGTTGTTCACTGCAGCTGTCCCCACCCCATTCACTGCTGCCGCCCCGGGCTGGTCTGGGCTCTTCCTGTGGGCTAGTGTCAAGAGGCATTGTGCCCGGAGTCTGGGTTGTTTGCCACCACTTCCAGCTGCCGTTGCTTCTCCAGGTTAGGCTAGGCTGTTTAAACCACCAGGACAGAGGTGCCACGCTGCCAGTCTTGGGTCATTCGCCACTGCTGACAGCTGCTGCTGCTCCTGATTGGAATGGGCTGCTTGTACCAGCCAGGAAGAGCTATGCCAGGGAGGGTGAGGTGAGTTTTCGTGCTGGCTCTGCCTTCTGAGATTTCTGCTTGTATTCTCTAGGTTGGCACCACCTCTTGGCAGTCTTCTGAGAGCCTTGGGATGCTTGTGAGTGTGTGGTCCACAGACAGTCCAGTGCCTGGCCACTTATGGAGCCTGGCATGAAACCCCCACCAATTAAGCTGCTTAGAGTGGAGCCCCATCACCAACTACGGGTAGGGGAAGGGTCTTCCCACTTTACTGTCTGTGTAGGGTTTTCCCTTTTCTTTTTTCACTTCCTGTATCTCTCTGAGTAATTGCCTTTTTTGTGGGTCATTTGGAGAAACAGAGCATTGAAATCCGAACTCTTTATTTGGTTGGAGAGAGCTGAGGTGTTTCCCTGCTGTTCCATCACCATCTTGGCCCCTCCCTTTCAGGTGGAGTTTTTCTTAGGTGGCCAGTGTGCCTTGATTACCAAAGGATAGGTACATAAAAGAATATGTTTTAATGCCTGCAGTCTGTAGTTAGACATTTCTGTTAATATAACCTTCCCAAGTTTAGGAACCAAAGGGGGTAGTCTACACTAAAGTATTTCAAAGGGATTAAATCCTTTAACATAGAAGCTACATCTTGCTCAAAGGAGAGCAAAGTGGAGGAGGCTTACATAGCCATGGCCAGTATCTGTATTTAATTTAGTTAGTTTCCTTTAAGGTCATATTCTTTCTTTCTAGTGTCTTGGACTCTAAGGTCTATAAATGGATTGTAACTTCCAATTTATTCCTAGGATGTTAGTTAATAATTAAGAACTTGGACCATGAATGCAGGGCCATCTCTGGACCCCAAAGCTAAGGGTAAGCCAAATCAAGGAATTATTACACACCTCAGCTCAGCCTGAAAAATTGTCCACTATTACTAACAGATACCAATAGCTGTACTTTCCAGGCTTTACATCTGTGGAGTCCACTTTCCCAAATTCATGATCTGAGGTTCCTCATATATGAATTCTTTCCATAGGTTCCAGCTTTTCAGCATTTACCTGATGGAAATTACCTACACGCATTACAAAGAATTGTCAGGCTGAGGGCCCACTGGTTTTCAGAAGTTTTAGGCAGTGGCCTCATTCAATTTACTTGGGTGCAAATATTTATATGTAAACTGACAGAAAGATTGAACCTGTATGTTATTTTCACAAGTTCAGTATCAACATTTGCACACTTATTAATACTGTGTTTGCTTCTTCTTTTAATCTTAACGACTAGTAGTTTTAGAGAACCAACTGGTTTTGGAGTGGTCTCCCAAGCTACGTGATCAGCTCAGATGTTTCCCTGTATCTTAGGGTCTCTAGTTTCTTTACGTCCTGTATTGTACTCTGAACCTTGGAGTCTTCTTCCATTTTATTCTCCTCCTTTTCTCTCAAACTTGCTTTTGTGATCCCACTCTAGTTCTCAATGTGCTCCTTAACCTGCAAGTGTTTTGGCAGGGTCACAGGAGAGTTCCTTTGACTAGCCAACTGCTGCTCCTTCTCACAACACCTTTGCTTGCTCTTCAGCTCCTCCCTTAAGTTCACAAAGGTGCTATTGAGAGGTAATATTTCCCACCTCCACCTGTTCCATTGGGACATGAAGTTTCTGCATTACATTTATGGTGAAGATCTCAGCAGTCTTTTTGGATTTTTATTCTAGTAGTCTCTCTTTCTAGTTTTCCACTTTAGTGTATTTTTGTGACAGATCTTCCAACTATTTGATTAGCTCTTCTGTTTTTGTTCCTAATGTTCTTTTCCTTTCCCCGGCACTCTCTGTCAGAGCATGTGGTCCTTTAACTCTTTCTGAATAGTACCAATCTCTTTCTTGAGCCTGATATTTTCCAGTTCACTTTTCCTGGCCTCCTCTTCTATGACACAGCACTTCCCCGTCTTCTCTGCTAATTACTCTTTCCTTCTTTCTCTGTTGCTTTGAATTTCTGGTGACACTCTTCAAAGCTTATAATCAACATGTACTTCAGCCTAATACATTCTTATATCAGGTCCAGCTCCTTTGTCATGGCGATGATTTCTTAATGCAGCATTAGGATCTTTTCTTGGCCTCACTTGTGGTTAGCAAGGATGGCAGCATTGCTGTCCTGTGCTTGTTTGCCTCTGACCTGTGGTCCCCTAATTTGCCTCATGCTCACCCAGGTTAATGTACTTGAATTTCATTTGATTTTGAGTGTTTTCGAGGTTCCTTTTGAGGATTTTCTTCTCATTTTTGACTCGCACATGTTCCTAATTTATATCTTCAAATCTTTTCTTCACGTCAAATAATTTTCTCTGTTTTCTCCAATGTGCTCTTCTATGTGCTTTTAATCTGTTGGTGGGTTTTGACTGGTACATATTGGAGACTCAGTCTTTTATTAGACTATGTTTTGAGATAGAAGGGTGGTATTTTTTCTTTGCCACATTTCTTAAGTTCAGAGGGCTGCTTTTTAAATTGAACATAGTTGGAATTCAGAGCCCCAAGCTCCTTTGCATGTTTCTCCAGAGATATGAACACATTTTCCAGGTGGTTAATGTGATTAATTAACCTGTCCTTTTCTATCTTTCTCCTCCTTGGGCATTCCTTTTCCCAATGTCTATTTTGTTTGCAATAAGCACACTGATGTTGTCCTAGAGGTTCCTTATTGCCATTTGCAAATGAATTGTACTGTCTTTGCCAAGGGTTTCTTGATCCCTATTCTGGTGCTCCTACCAAAACTCAAACCCTCTTCTTAGACTCTTTTCCCCGGGTATCTCTGTTAACAAACACCCTCTGTGTGACTAATTCCAAATTAGAATAAACTTTTCCCTCAAAACCTTCTAAGTTTTGAAGCTTTCTTCTAATATTTGGGGCTGTCTGGGTAACAAATGCCATATTTAGGAGGACTCTTTCATTCTCCAGGGCTTCAAGATCTATAGGCCTATATATCCTATAGGCTTCTAAGAGAAGTTTCATAAAAGCATTAGGGTACTCACTGGGGAACTGTAAAATCTCATCCACCTTAGATTGATGATTTGGCTTTTTAGCCACTGCAGTATCCCTGCTAACAGAACCTGGCAATAATAGGTAAGCAGCTCCATACCTCAATTGTTGTTAGTCTCAGCTTGGGTAAGTATGTGCAAAGACTTGCTGGTTCAATAGTGGGGCTACTCTCTGGTTGAAGGACCACCTTCAAATCACCAAGCAGGATTCATTCCCTTTTCTACCAGGTGAAAAGTGCCTGTAAAATTTGCTGACACTCATCCCAGATGTGCTTGTGTTTGAAAATTACTGTCTCTAATGAAGTAATGAGCCCCTTTTTGCTGAAAAGGATGGATTTTGCTGTTTCCAGTTATACAGTTGTAAAGGGAACATATATTAGAAATGGGGCTTGCCCACCATCTCCTCCATGTTCCTATCTCAAAGGTAATAAGGGTAACATACCACATTGTAGCACCTCAGACTGGTACAAGTAACCACTTTTGGTATGGGAGGACTTACCATTAGAGGTGCTGATGGTAAAGAAAAGGAGAGAGAGAACATCAGTGCATCTTCCTCTGAGGAATTCTGTAAACCTGGAGGAGAATATGTTTTGGATATGACACCTTTAGGCCTTGTTCTCCCATCCTGAGAAAAGGAGTAAACAGAGGTGCATACAGGACACAGAACTATCAGCATACACACACAGACCAATAGCCACAGACAACCCACATGTCCCATACCTCTCAATGTTGACCTCTACGGGAGGTCCCAGATGACAGAGAGAATGTCCCAGATTGTCTCTTGAGGAGGCCACAGATGATCTTTGGAGGATGTCACATATGTCATTCCTAGGAGACCCTAAAAGACCTCTCATGGAGGTTTCAAATGGGTTCCCAAGGAAGTGTTAGATGACCTCCAAGGGATGTCCCAGATGTCCTCTCAATGTGGCTGAGATTACCTCTCGAGTAGCTCCCAGATGGCCACTCACAAAGGCCACATATGAACTTCAGAGGAGGTTCCAGATAACCCTCTTGAGAAAGCCACAGATTACATCCAGAGAAGGTCCTATATGGCTTCTCAAAGGAAGTCCCAGATGATGTCCGAAGATAGTCATACATTTCTCATCAAGGTAACCCGAGATGACCACCCAAAGAAGCTCCAGATGACCTCATGTGGTGGTCCTAGATTGCCTCATAACGAAGCCCCAATGACTACTTTTGAAGAGGTCTCAGGTAGCCTCCTGGAGAAGCCCCAGATGACCTCTGGAGAAAGTCCAAGATGGCCCCTGGAGAAGGCCCCAGATGAACTCTAGAGTAGGTCTCAGATGGCTTCTTAAGGAAATCGTAGATGTACTCTTGATGAGGTTCCAGATGGCTTCCTTTGGAAACCCTACACGGCCTCTCAAAGAGTTCCCTCTAGAGGGGGTCCTCAAAACAGGCTGGCAAGCTTGCCCAGACTTGTCCTTAGTGGTACCTAAATGACTTTTGTCCATGTTGGTTCTTTGCAGACAAACACTCGAGGTAAACTCTCAACCCTGAGTGCTGACACTCTCTCCTATGGGTATTTTTCTCTGGGTCCAAGGCCTGATGCAATCCAAATGGATTATGTCAATGGGGTCTCTAAAATTAGGACCTCTATAGTTGAAGAGAATCCATCGAGACACAGTTAATATAATAAATGTTCTCCAAACCATCAGTCCCCAAAATTATGATATCGAAAGCTCCAAACATCAAAGGGCAAGCCTTTTTCTCCCCTTCCTTTGTCTCTCCTTCAGAGTCCTATACTTCTTTCGAGGTCTTTCCCTTTTTCTCTTCTACCAGTTCTTTCTTCTCTTCAGGCCTCTCCACTCTCCACAGGCCTGACTCCTTTGCCTGGGTCGTCAGTTGCCATTCTTCACCTCCTGCTCTCCCTCAACATCCTCTCCTCTGAGGTTTTCCCCTTATGCTATCATACCACTTTTTTCCTTCCAGGACTTTTCCCTTCTGTTGAAGTCTGTACCCTTTCTCCACTCCAACTGCCTAACATTTTTCAACTGTCACATCCCAAACTGCCCACAGCCCAATAAATTCTTAACAGCTCAACACGTGGAGATTAATGCACCAGCCCGTCCCACCGAATGTCCCACCTTCTTTGGTGGCATATTTTGTCCGCTCCAGCTTGCCAGGAGATGGGGCCACGCTGATTATTGGACCCTATATATTACTGGAACCCTGCTGATTATTACAGTCTCTTCCTTGTGAACTGGTAGCAATTGAAATTGGAAATTTGATTGTGATATTACAAAGTCGTTGTGACATCACAAACCCATTTTGACACAATCACCACCACGACATCACGAAGCCATTGTGACAACATTGTCATTGTTACATCATGATTCCATTGTGACATCTCAAATCTATTATGACCCCTTAGCTCCTTTGAAAAATCACATGCCCTTTTCAACATCACAGTCCATTTGTGTACCTATATCCTTGTTGTTAAGTAATGACAATTGAGATCAGACATGCCACTATAACATCAAAAAGTGTTTGTGACATCCTCAACAGTGTCACATCACTTTTTCATTATGGAAACATCTCCTCATTGTGACATCATCAAACTCAATTCATTGTGACATCATCAAACTCAATGACATATTGCATTATGACAACAATTCTCATTCTAACATCATAGACATATTGTGAATGCCTATTCTGTGATTCTGTGGTATGAGAGTTGATATGAGAAACGCACTTTTGTGCCTACATAACCATTTTGACATCATTATCACTTTGTGACATCACAGTGCCATTGTGCTATCACTAACACAATGTGACATTACAAACTTCTCTTGTCCTCATAACTTTTGTGACATGCTGACATTGTGATATCTTAGAACTTTTGCCCTCATAATTTGTTTTCAACCTCATATTTCATGTATGACATGAGATAGAAGAAATCCACTGTGACATCATGACCATTGTGATATCACACTGACAGATGTCATGATCATCATGTCATATTGTGACCTCACAAAAAGTTTTGTTGTCACAGTTAGTTTCTGATGCCATACAGATAAGGGGTAATCGTAGGTCTATGATGTCATAATTGGTTGGTGATATCAAAATGGTATAAAGGATCCCATTTGTCATGAAATCACAGAGAATAAGAGTTCACAAACAGATTGTGGTGTCTCCAAAGGCAGGTGTTGTCACAAATGTGATGAAGTCCTAAAAGGCTTGTGATGTCACAGTGTGACACAATGTTCATGATGTCTGTCAGTATGATGTCATAATGATCATGATGTCACAGTGGATTTCTGATGTCACATATCATAACTGAAATATTATAAGGTTGAAAGCAGATTACAAGCTTATAAAGGGCCTAAGACATCACAATTGCAGCACATCTCAAGACTTATGAGGACAGGGCAGATTTGTGATGCCCCGGTGTGTTAGTGATATCACCATGGCACTATGATGTCACAAAGTGATTATGATGCCATAAATTTATGAGATCATAATGGTTTTCTGGTATCAACCCACATGCCAGATTTCAAATAGAATGAAATAAGAGAATAGGCATTTACAATGTGTCTGTAACATCACAATGACAATATAATGTCATAATGCTATGCGGTCAATGTAAATTGGTGATGTTGCAAGGAAGTAATGGTGTCATAATGAATATGTGGTAATGGGGTCACAAAGGTTTTGTGATGTTACAATGGCATATATGAATTCAATCGTCATGTGTTCACAATGAGGATATGGGTACACATATGGACTGTGATGTCACAAATGCCATGTGTGTTTTCAAAGGTTCTTAGGGGTCATGATAGCTTTATGATACAGTTGTGAAGAGGTCACCATGGGTTTTTGATATCATGATGATTTTGTAATATCTCAAACACATGTCCCATTTCAATGGCTAGTATTTCACAATGTGCATAAATTTCACAGAAGGAGCTTGAAGTCCTAATGGACATGAATTTTTAAAAATGTTATGAGGTCATACTAGGTTTGTGAATATACAATGGGACAGTGATATCACCATGGCAATATCAACTCACTACATCATGTCAAAATATTCTTTTGGTGTCACAATTAGTTGATGATGCCACATTGGTGATGAAGGCACAAAAGATTGGTGATGTCACAATGTGTCGGGCATGTCACAATTACATGATGGTTCTCAATTGTCTTTAACTTACAATGAGTATATGAATTCACAAAGGTACTGCAGCTTCTCCAAAAGTATGTGTTGTCACAAATATATTGAAATCCTAAAAGGTTTGTGATGTCAGAATTTGGCACAATGGTTATGACATCTGGCATTGTGATCGCACCATGGTCATGATGTCACGGGGAATTTGTGATATCAAATGTCATATGTGAAATCTAACGAAGTCAACAGATTATGAGGACAAAAAGGCCTAAGGTATCAGGATTGCAGCGCACAAAAGTTATGATGACAGGATAGGTTTGGGTTGTCACGGTGGGTTAGTGATATCACAATGGCAACGTGATGTACAAAGGGATTGTGATGTCACAATGGTTATGAGTTCACGATTTGGTTATGATATCAACCTACAGGCACATTTGAAATAGAATAAAATCAGAAAAGGCATTCATACTGTGTCTATGATGTCACAATGACAATGTGAAGTTCTAATTGTATCACATCATTTTTGTTTTGTGATTTCACAATAAGCAGATGGTGTCAAAACTTCAATGTGATGTCACAATTATGATGATCTCACAAACTGTTTTTGATGTTAAAATGTCATGTATGATTCTCAATTGTTAATATTTCACAGTGGGGATTTGGGTATACAAAGGGACTGTGAAGTCACAGAGCTATGTATTTTTCAAAGGTTATAAGAGGTCATAATAGATTTGGGATGTCACAATGTGATCCTGGTGTCAAAACAGCAATGTGATTTCACAGTGGTTTTGTGATGTCACAGTGGTGATGAGGTCACAATGGGTTAGTTATGTCACGAGTTTGTAATATCACAATTATTTGCCCAATTTCAATTGCTCCTAGTTCACCATGAGGACGTTGTAATAACTATCAGTGCCCCTATAATTCACGGGAACAGATAGTCATCATGGCCTCCTGGTCTAGACCACCGGAGAGGGGAGTGCATGCCACTGGTGGGGGAAGTACATGCTGCTGAAGGAGCTAGGATATCAAGCCCCACATGGTGAGCTGCCAAGAAGTGATTTGGCATGGACATTTGGGAAGTTATGTTTGAAAACTCTTATGCAGGAAATATATTCCAGTGGGGGAAGGGTACAGCCTATATATAGGATGCATGTTCAGAGCAACAGAAGGGGAGAGAAAAGGGGGAAAGTCCTGGAAGGAAAGAAATGATGAGACTGCAGGAATGTAAAGACCTGGGAGGAAAGGAAATTGAGGGAGAGCAGGTGGTGAAGGACGGCAACTGGCCACCTGGACAGGGCAGGGCAGGTCTGTCAAGAATAGAGCAGCCTGAAGAAAAGAAGGGAATGGTTGAAGGAAAAAATGGAAAGACCTGAAAGATAGGACAGGTCTGGAGAGAAGGAGGATGAAGAGAAAGGATAAAGCCTTGTCCTTTGAAGTGTAGAGCTTTGGTGTTCATTATGTTGGGGGCTGGTTGTTTGCAGACCAGTTAACAAATGGCTGGGTTGATCTTGGGAGGTGTGAGGATTCATGGTTGAGGCTGCATTTAGCTCTGGGCATCCAGCCCAGGTCAAGGTAGTCGCTTATTACAAAATTTGTAAGATCAAGACAGGTTTGTGATGTTACATTGCATTAATAATATCACATGGTCAATATGAATTCACAAAGGGATTGTAACATCACAATGGTGATGTGGTCACAATAAGTTTCTGAAATCAACCTATATGCCGCATTTGAGATAGAATGAAATCACAGAATAGGCAATCACATTGTCTCTATGACCTCACAATGAAAATGTGATGTCATAATGCTATGATGTAATTGTCATTTTGGGATGTCACAATGGGCAGTTGGTATCATAACGTGATCTCACTCGAGATGATGTCACAAAGCATTTGTAATGGTACAATGGCATGCCTGATGTCAGTTGTCCTTTGTTCACAATGAAGATGTGGTTACACAAAGGGACTGTGATGTCGCAAACACCATGTGCTTTTTCAAAGGTGCTAAGAGGTCACAACAGGTTTGGGATGTCACAAGATGGTCATGATATCACTGTGGTAATGTGATGTCACAATGGGTTTGTGATATCACTGTGGTGATAAGGTCACACATGGATAGTTATGTCACAATGAATTTGTAATATCACCATTACATGTCCAATTTCATTCTACTAGATCACAATTAAATACGAGTTCACATAAGGAGCTAGAAATCAGAAAAGCCATGAATTTTGTAAAATACGAGGAAATAATAGATTGGTGAAAATGCAATGGTGAAAATCCCATTGAAAATGTGATATTACCATTACATGAGATAGTATTTTTCTGAAGTCACAAACAGTTGGTGATGCCATACAGGTGAGGAGGTCACATAGGTTTGTGATTTCACAATGGGATGGTGGGTGATGTCACAGTCTCATGCCAGATCTCTAATTGACAATGAATATATAAGTTCACAAGGGTTAATGATGTCTCCAAAGGAATATATTGGCACAAGTTTAATGAGTCGTAACAGGTTTGTGATGTCAAAATGTGACTCAGTGGTCATGATATATGGCTGTGTGATATCACAGTGGTCATGATGTCACAGTGGATTTCTGATATCACATGTCATACCTGAAGTATTATGAGTTAAACAATTTATGAACTCAGAGAGGCCAAAGATAACACACTGGCTGCATGTCAAAAAATTTATGAGGATAGGACAGTTTTATGATGTCACAGTGGGTTAGTGATATCATAATGCCAATATGGTGTCATCAAGGTATTGTAATGTCATAATGGTTATGTGGTTTTCTGATTTCTGATATCAACTCACCTGCCACATTTGATATAGAATGAAATCACAGAATAGGCATTCCAAGGTATCTGTGACATCACAATGACATTGTAATGTCATAATGCTACGATGTCATTGTTGTTTTATGATGTCACAATGGGCTGATGTTGTAATAATGACAATGTGATGTTGCACTGGTGATGATGTCATAAAGCTTTTGAGATGTTAAAATGGCATGTCTGAACTCAATTTTCATTAGCTCAAAATGATATGGGTACATAAAAGCCTGTGATGTCACAAAGGCCATGATTTTTTCAATGCTTTTGAGATCACAATAAGTTTGGAAAGTCACAATGTGATCATGGTGGCACAATGGCAATGTGATATCACAATGAGTTTGTGATGTCACCGTTGTGATGAGGTCACAATGTGATAGTGATGTCTCATCAAGATTGTAATATAACAGTGACATATACAACTTCAATTTCTTCTAATTCACTATGAGGATACTGTAATAACCAGTGGGAACAGAATTATCTGTGGGAGCTGATTATCATTTTAAATTCTTGGCCTGGCCCCCCGGAGAGTGTGAGGAATGCTGCCAAAGGTGGAGGTGTCAAACCTCACATGGTGAGCTGTCAAAAATTGATTGAAAATTGGGCAGTTTGGGAAGTGATGGTTGAAAACTGTTAGGCAGGAGACCCGTTGGAGTGAGGAGGGTTACAACCTATATCTAGGTTGCATTTTCAGAGCACTGGAAGGGGAGATAAAAATGGGAACTACCCGGATGGAAGAAAGTGGTAGGACAGCAGGAAGGAAAAAATCTGAGAAGAGAGGAAGTTGAAGGAGAGCAGAAGGTTGGCAAGTGGTCACTGGCACAGAGTAGGGCAGGCCTGTGGAGAGTGGAGTGGCCTGAAGAGAAGAAGAAAGTGGTGGAAGGGAAAAAGGGAAAGACCAGGAAGAAAGGACAGGTCTGTGGCGAAGGAGGGAGGAATGGAAAAGTAAAATGCCTTGCCCATTGAAGTTTGGAGTTTTGGAGATGATAATTTTTTGGATGTTGGTTTGCAGACCAATTAAGAAAGGGTGCCCATTGGAGGTCTGAGGTTTTGTGGTTAAGGCTGCTCTTGGACCTGGGTATAAAGTCCAGGATAAGGTAATCACAGTCCCCTTTCTAGTGTAAATCGGTTTATTATATTAAATGTGACTCGATGGTTTTTCTCCTTGCCTTAGAGGTCATAAGTACAGGAGTTCACAGAAAGAGATGGAAGTCTCAAAGACCATGAATATTCTAAGATGTGATGTGGCCATAATAGGTTTGTAAAACACAATGGGACAGTGATATCACACTGGCAATACCACAATGTCATGTCAATGCTTTAAGACCACAATTAGTTGTTGATGCCATTCTCATGATGAGGTTACAATAAGTTTGTGATGTCACAAGGGGTTCATGATGTCAGAGGGGCATGGCAGATCTCAATTTTCATTAATTGGCAATGGATATATAAGTTCAAAAAGGGACTGTAATGTCCCCAAAAGCATGTGTTGTCACAAATGTGATGCCATTCTAACAGTTTTGTGATATCACAATGTGACACAATGGTCATGACCTCTGGCAGTATGATGTCACAGGGGATTTCTGATATCACATGTCATACCAGAAACATGAGATTGAAAACAGATTGTGAGCTCACAAAGGGCTTAATATATGACAATGGCAACATGTCACAAAACTTATAAGGACAGGACTGGTTTGTGATGACACAGCAGGTTAATGATATCACAATGGCAATCCGATGTCACAAAGGATTGTGATATCATAATGATTATATGGTGAAAATGGGATTCAGAAATAGAATGAATTCCTAGATTAGGCCTTCACACTGTTACATCTATGTTGTAACAATGTCACTGTGATTTATAATGCTATGATGCCATTATCGTTTGGTGATGTCACAGTGAGTTGATGGTGTGATAATAACAATTTGATGTCATTGCTGATTTATGATGCTACAATGGTTATTAGGTCACATTATGTTTCTGATATCAACACACATGTCAAATTTGAAATACAATGAAAAAGTTGGGCCCCGGTGGCTCACACCTGTAATCCTAGCTACTCAGGAGACTGTGATCTGAGGATAACAGTTCAAAGCAAGCTCAGGCAGGGAAGTCCATGAGACTCTTATATCCAATAAAAACCACTAGAAAACCAGAAGTGGCGCTGTGGCTCAACTGGTAGAGTGCTTGCCTAGAGCTGAAGAGCAGGGAGAGCACCCAAGCTCAGATTTCAAGCTCCACGACCCACGACCCCCACACGCAAAAAAAAAAAGATTAAAACAGACATTCACAATCTGTCTATAACCTCACAATGAAATTATGTCCTCATAGTGCTATCTTATCACTATAGTTTTGTGATGTCAAAAGTAGTTGATGCTGTCATAATGAGAATGTTATGTCACATTGGTGATGTCACAAAGGGTTTGTTATGTTACAATGGCATGTCTGATATCAATTGTCAGTTCATAATGAGGGTATAGTTACAAAAAGGGATTGTGATGTCACAAAGGCCAGGTGTTTTTTCAAAGGTGCTAAGAGGTCCTAATAGGTTTGGGATGTCACAATGTGATAGTGATGTCAAATGACAATGAAAGCTCACAATGGGTTTGTGATGTCACATTGCTTATGAAATCCAATAGTTTTGTGAACTCACATCTCATAATCACATGTCCAATTTCAGTTGCTACTATTTCACAGTGAGGATATGAGTTCATAGAAGAAGATTGAAATATAAAAGGCCATGAATTTTCTAAAATGCTATGAAGACATATTAGATTCTTAAAACACAATGGAACAGTGATATCACAATGGTAATGGATGTTGCAATATGATGACTTAATAATGTTTTGATATCACAATTGGTGAGGCCACATTGGTGATGAATTTACAAGAGGTGTGTGAGGTCACAATAGGTTGGTGCTATCAAAATGATACATGTGATCTCAATTGTCATTCACTCTCAATGAGTATATGAGCTCAAAAAGGGACTGTGATGTCTCCAAAGGCATGCATTGTCTCAAAAGTGATGCAGTCCTAACAGGTGTGTGTTGTCAGAATGTGACAAAATACTCATAACATCTATCAGTGTCACCATGATCTAGATGTCAACTGAATTCAGGTATCACATTTCATTCCTGGATTGGGTGTGAGAGGATTGCAATTTCACAGTGGGCTAGTGATATCACAATGGAAATGTGGGATCACAAAGGTATTGTGCTACCCCAATGGCTATTAGAACACAATGTGTTTCTACTATAATAGGTTTATGTTGTCACAATTGGTTGGAAATGTCACCATGCCATACCGGATCTCAAATGTCATTAATTCACAATGAAGATATGAGTTCAAAAAGGGACTGTGTTGTCTCCAAAGTCATGTATTGGCACAAATGTGATGAAGTCCTAACAGATTTGTGAGTTCACAATATGATACCATGGTCTTGATATCTATCAATGTGATGTCACAATGTTCATGATGTCAGAGTCAATTTCGAATATGGTATGTCATACCAGAATTATTATGAGTTTGAAAACATTATAAGCTTACTAAAGGCAGCATATCACACAAGTTATGATTAAAACCTCAAGGTCCTTGGAGCTTAAATTTCTTTCTTTGAAATTGTATCCTCATTGTGAACTAGTAGAAATTGAAATTACACATGTCATTTTGATACTACAAACTCATAGTGACATCACAAACTCATTTGGCCTCATCACCACTGTGACAACACAAACCCATTGTGACATCCCATTGCTGTTGGGCCTTCGCAATCACATTGTGACATCACAAAGCTATTGTGAAATCTTAGCACCTTTAAAAAAAACACATGACCTCTGTGGCATCACAGACCCTTTGTGTATCCATATCCTCATAGTGAACTAATGGAAATTGTGATCACACATAGCATTGTGTCATCACAAATACTTTGAGCAATAATTATGACTGTGAAATCACATTGTCATCATGACATCATCATCTCATTGTGACATCACCAAACCCCAATGACACCATACCATTTTTTCTTTTTTTTCTTCTGTGTGTTATTTATTGTAATTATAGTGTACAGAGAGATTGCAGTTACATTAGCAAGGTAATGAGTACATATCCTATCAAACATTGCTGCCTTGACATCATATTGTCATTTGGATGTCATAGACCCATTGTGAATGCCTATTCTTTGATTTCATTCAATTTCAAATGTGCCATGTGAGTTGATATCAGGAAATCATTGTGAACCCATAACCTTTGTGACATCAAATCTCTTTGTCACAGCACATTGCCTTTGTTATATCACTAACCCACTGTGACATCAAATTCCTCTCCTGTCCTCATAATTTTTGTGACATGCCATTATGACATCTTAGGCCCTTTGTGAGTTGAAATACTGTGTTCGACCTCATATTTCAGATATGACATGAGATATCTAAAATCCAGTGTAACATCATGATATCACACCACTGGACATCATAACCATTGTGTCACTTTGGACATCTCAGATCTGTTAGTTCTTCACCTTTGTGACTACATATACTTTGGTGACATCAGAATCTCTTCCCAAACTCATATACGCATGATGAGTTAATGACAATTGAGATCCTACAGGCCATTGTGATATCACCAACCCCTTGGGACATCTCAAATCTATTGTGACACCTCATCAGTATGGCGTCACCAATTGTGACCTCAAAACTTTATTATAACATGATGTTGAGACATCACATTGTCATTGTAAAATCACTGTCCTATTGGGTTTTCACATGCTATGACCTCATACTATGAAGCTTCTTTTATCACCTTGTATCCTCACATTGAATTATGAGTAATTGAAACTGGATATATCATTCTGATATTACAAATAAACTGACATCACAAAACCATTGTGACCTCATCACCACTGTGACATCAAAAACCCAATAAGACATCTCATTTCCATTGTGACATCTCATTTCCATTGTGACATTATGGATCATATTGTGCCATCACAAACCTATTATGACCTCTTACCACCTTTGAAAACACACGTGACCTCTGTGACATCACAGAACTTTTTTTGTATCCATATCCTCATGGGGAACTAATGACAACTGACATCAGACATACCATTGAAACATAACAAATCTTTTCTGACATCATCATAATTGTGACATCATGTTGCCATTATGACACCATCAGCTCATTTTGACATGTAAAACTACAATGACATCATTGCATTGTAACATCACATTGTCATTCTGATGTCATATACACGTTGTGTTTGCCTATTATGTTATTTGATTCTATTTCTAATGTGGCATGTTGGTTGATATCAGAAACCAATTGTGAGTTCATGACCATTGTGATATCAGGGTGCCTTAGTAGCATCACATTGCCTTTGTTATGTCACATTGCCAAATTGATGTCACAAAGGGATTTTGATGTGACAATGGTTATGACATCACAATGAGTTTCTGATATCAACCCATATGCCCATTTCAAATACAATGAAATCACAGGTCAGGCATTCATAATGTGACTATGATATCACAATGACATAATGGCAAATGCTATAATGTCATTGTCATTTTGTGATGTCACCATAAGCTAAAGATGTCATAATAACAATGTGATGTGACACTGGTTATGATGTCACACAGGGTTTATAATGTTACAATGGCTATGAGGTCACAATGCGTTTCTGATATCAACTGATATGCCACATTTGAAATATTATGAAACCACAGGATATACATTCACAATGTGTCTATGACAGCAAAATGGCAATGCTATGATGTCACTGTAGCTTGGTGATGTCACCATGAGCTGATGGTGTCATAACGACAGTCTGATGTCAAATTGGTGTTGATGTCACAAAGGGTTTGTGATGTCAAAATGGCATGTCAGATCTTAATTGTCATTAGTTGATAGTGAGGATATGAGAATGAAATCATAATGACATACACAAATGAACTGTGATGACACAAAGGCCATGTGTTTTTGTTAAAAGTGCTAAAATTCCTAACAGGTTTGAGTTTTCAAAATGTTAATGATATAAAAATGGGTTAGTGATGTCAAAACTAGTTTGTAATGTCACATCTTATTTCAAATTTCAATTTCTACAAGTTCACAATGAAACACGTTCATAGAAAGATCTTGATATCCCAAAGGCCATGCATTTTCTAAGATGTGATGAGGGCATAATAAATTTGTAAAAGTATGATGGTACAATAATATCACAATTGCAATATGATGTCAAATTATGTCATAAGAGTGTTATGTGACAATTAGTTGATGATGCCATAATAGTGATGAGTTCAAAATACCTTTGTGATGTCGCAGTAGATTGCTGATGTGACAATGGCATGCCAGACCTCAATTGTCATTAACTCACAATGAGTATATCATTTTAGAATGTAATTGTGAGGATTCCAAAGGCATTTGTTGGCACAAATGTGATGAAGTCAGAACAGATTTGTGATGTGACAATGTGACACAACAGTCATTACATCTAGCAATGTGATGTCACAATATTCATAATGTCACAGTACATTTCAAATATTTCCCTAATTCTAATGACAGCTTGTGGAATAGAGCTAAGTACTGAGTCCTTCATAGGTTGCTCTGTGCTGAGTCTTGCACAGGGAGCTATGTGCAGAGTCTTTCACAGGGTGCAGTATGCCGAGTCCTGCATTGGGTGCTGTGTTCTGAGTCTTTCACAGGATGCTGTGTGCTGAGTCATGCGAAAAGTGCCATGTGCTGTGTCCTTCTCAAGATGCATTCTTTCATTGGGTCCTTGTAAGAGCTACATACTGAGAGGATGATTATGCAGACAAGAGATTTGAGCTCAGATATGTCTCCATGGCAGGGACAAAATTATGTATTACTGAAGACTAGAGACTTGTCTCCTGAAGACCTTGAACTCAGGGCCTAGGCTCTGACCATTACCTCTTGGGCACATGGCTACCACTCCAACATGTGGAACCACAGACCCCCTTACAGCAGAGTGCCATGACCTTGGGGGTCGATAGCTGCCTTCTCAGGAAGCTGAGATCTGAGGATCTGGGTTCCAAACTATCCCAGACACAAAAAGTCCTATGAGACTATTATTTCCAATTGACCACTAAGAAACCTGAAGTGGAAGCTTGGTACTTTTGGCTCATGCCTGTCATACTAGCTACTCAGGAGGATGAGATCTGAGGATCATGGTTCAAAGCTAGTCTGGGGCAGGAAAGTCCTTGAGACACTTAGCTCCAATGGGCCACCAGAAAAACTGAAGTGGCTCTGTGGCTCAAGTGGTAGAGCACCAGACTTGAGCTGAAGAACTCAGGGACAGCACGCAGGCCCATACATCATCTCCTACAACCAACAACAACAAAAGAGCAGAAACAAACTAACAAATCTGAAGTAGAGGACTGGGAATGTGCCTTGGGGTAGAGTGCTTTGCATATATGAAACCTTGGGCTTGATTTCTCAGGACGACATCACCAGAAAAAAGCCTGAAATAGCTCTGTGGTTCAAGTGGGAGAGAGTTATCCTTGTTCAAGAAAAACAAGGTACAGTGCTGAGTTCAAGATCCAGGACTGGTGTATGCATCCACACACAGGGACAAACACACACACACACACACACACACACACACACACACACACACACACACACACACACAGACCAGAAGTGAAACTGAGACACAGAATGGTAAAGCACTGGGCTTCTGCATTGAGCTCATGTTCAGCACCCAGGCCCTGTGTTGAACCCAAAACCTAGCCACCTAGGGCCCAACAAGGAGAGGTCAAATGTTTCAAAACATGATGAGCTTCACCAGCCCTAGATGACACGAATCTTTCTGATATGCGATATGTGCTTGGATATCCCAAGCTTCCAGAAACCTAGGAAAGGTATCATAGGCCCATCATCGCCTGCAATTAAACATTTCATTAGGTTCAATATCCTAGTTTTTGGCCAGAAGAACTCCTGAATTATATTGAGCACTGTATCTGAACACCGGAATATAGTCTCACAATGGCAGGATAAGTGCAGGGAACTTGGCCTGCCAAGGGAGGTTACACAATTGAAGGCATCCTGTCAAAACAGAGAACTAGGGAGAGAGATAGCTTGGGGTACAAAGAGGCCTTTTTCTCCTGGCCTTCAGAGCCAACCAAACTCATCCTCACTAATTGGTCCAGATAGAGTTGTTTCACGGCTGTACAGGGGTAAGGCCTTTTTTGTTTGCCTGTTCAGACAATGACTGAGACTTCTTACCACAGCATGGGGTGGGGAGAAACCCTCAGGCTACACTGGGAACAGTAAGGGGAGTCCCTGAACATGCACTGTTTCAAAAGCACTCTCTATGCTATGAAATCATTGTATTAAAACAAATTTCCTAGTTTGGTGCTGTTCATTATAACTACTCTGGAACTACACCTAAAGGAACATCCATACACACGCAAAAACATGGAGGTACAGGCCCTTTGTGTGGGGGGGCAGGTCCTGGGGTTGGATTATGAGCGTAGGCATTGTCCCTGAGCTGATTTTGCTCAGGTAATGCATTAACCTTCAGTCGCAGCCACACATCTGGGCTTTTCTCGGATCTCTTAGAAATAACAGTGTCATGGACTTTCTAATACTGGCTGGATTCAAACTAAGGTTCTCTACATCTCAGCCTCCTCAGAGCTGAGATTAGAGTCAGCAGCCACTGGCACTTCCCTTTCTTTCCTTCTTCATGTTTTACTCTGGACAAGCTGACTTCTTAACAGGGTCATTCCATTGGTTTGAATTTATAAGTAAACTACCCAAGTTCTTTATAGCTGCTTTCTCTGAAAACGATTTTCTCTCATCATCTTCTCCTTTGGTCACAGGTTTGCAGTCAAAAGTGAGAAATGAGTGTTACAGGATTTGGGAGCAAATGTCCACAGGACATGCCAGTTCAGTCACTTAGTATTGAGCTGCAGTAAATTTACTGTCTCAGGATGAGTGGATCGAAAGCTGGAACGATCCTCATGCAGTCTGCACTGCTCCTTTTGCCTATAAAATGACCTAATAATTATGAGTGTTTCCGAACTTAAGTATCTAGAACACACTAGAAACATCTTCCTGTTTCTGTTTTTCTCTAGTACCTCTCGAGATTTAGACTAACGGTTTGTGAGGAGCGGTTCCTCAGCGAATCCCTGAGGAAAGTTGCTTGAATCCTCCTCAGGAGATCGCCGTCCAAAGCCAGCCTGAGCAGGAAGTTGTGAGCCTCTTTCTCCAATAAACCACCAGAAAACCAGAAGTGGAGCAGTGGCCCAGAGGGTAGAGCTCCAGCTTTGAGAGAGAAAGCTAAGCAAGAGATACTGGCCAGAGCAGGCAGGAAAGCCTGAGAGGTGCTTATGTCCAATTTTTATCTACCAGATGGCTGGAAGTGGAGCTGTGGCAGTGGTAGAGCCTCAGCATTGAGTAACACAACTCAGGATTGCATAAGGCCCTGCGTTTAAGCCCTGGGATGACCACAAAAAATTCAAAGAGAGAAGGCCAAGTTATGTATCCGTGCCTTACGTACTTATGTTTGTATTACCTCCCTGAGTGCAAACAGACCATATGCAATGCTTCTGCTTTTATTTACTGATTTATTTTTCAGAGATGCCTGTTGCACAAACTGCATCATAATCTTCATTTCAGGCCCATCGCTTTTCTCTTCCA
>NW_024872569.1:0-24713 GCF_019054845.1 Dipodomys spectabilis | reverse complement strand
ATGGTAGCATTGCTGTCTTGTGCTTCTGTTGGCCTCTGACCTGTGGTCCCCTAACTTGCCTCATGCTCACCCAGGCTAATGTACTTGAATTTCATTTAATTCTGACTGTTTTCTAGGTTCCTTTTGAGGATTTTCTTCTCATTTTTGACTCTCACAAGTTCGTAATTTATATCTTCAAAGCTTTTCTTCACGTCAATAATTCTCTGGTTTCTCCAGTGGACTCTTCTATTTGCTTTTAACCTCTTAGTGGGTTTTGTTTAGCACATATTGGAGATTCAGTATTTTATAAACTGTGTTTTGAGATAGAAGTGTGTGAATTTTTTCTTTGCCACATTTCTTCTTAATTTTATAGGGCTGTTTTTAAATTGAACACAGTTGGAATTCAGAGCCTCAAGCTCCTTTGCATGTTTCTCCAGAGATACAATCACATTTTCCAGGTGTTAATGGGATTACATAACCTGTCATTTTCAATCTTTCTCCCCCTTGGACATTCCTTTTTCCAATGTCCATTTTTCTTGCAATAAGCACACTGATCTAGTCCTAGAGGGTCCCTACTGCCATTTGCAAATGAATTGTACTGTCTTTGCCAAGGGTTTCTTGATCCCTATTCTGGTGCTCCTACCAAAACTCAAACTCCTTTCTTACTCTTTTTTTTTCCAGGGTACCTCTGTTGTCAAACACCCACTGGGCAACCACTTCCAACTCAAAATACACCTTTCCCTCAAAACTTTATAACTTTTGAAGCTTTCTTCTAAGATATGGGGCTGACTAACAAAAGCCATATTTAGGGCTCTTTGATTCTCCAAGGCTTCAAGATCTATAGGCCTATAGGTCCTATAGGCTTCTGGGAGAAGTTTCAGAAAAGCATTAGGGTACTCACTGGGGAACTCTCCCATCTCACTCACCTTTCTGGCTTTCCAGCCTCTGCGGTATCACTGCTAACCAAACCTGGCAATAATTGGTAAGCACCTCCATACCTCAATTGCTGTTAGTCTCAGCTTGGATAAATCTGGGGAAAGACTTGATCCAAATGGTCTGGTTCAATAGTGGAGCTACTGTCCGGTCCAGGGACCACATTCAAGTTACTGAGCAGTATTCACTCCCTTTTCTACCAGGTGAAAATCATCTGTAAAGTTTGATCGCACTCATCCCAGTTGTTCGTGTGTGTGAAAATTACTGTCTCTAATGAGGTATTGAGCCCTGGTTGTTGTTTTTTCTGAAAAGGATGGATTTTGCTGTTTCCAGTAATACAGGTCACTAGTTGTAAAGGGACCATATATTAAAAAGGGGACCTGCCCACCATCTCCTCCATGTTCCCGTCTCAAGGGTAATAAGGGTAACACACCATACTGTACCACCTCAGGATGGTACAAGTAACCAATTTTCGCATGGGAGGACTTAACATTAGAGGTGCTGATGGCAAAGAATAGGAGAAAGAGTACATCAGTGCATCTTCCTCTGAGGGATTCTGTAACCCTGGGGGAGAATATTTTTTGGATATGACAAATTTAGGCCTTGTTCTCCCATCCTGAGAAAAGGAGTAAACAGAGGGTCATACAGGACACAGAACTATCAGCATGCACACACAGAACAATAGCCACAGACACTTAACCCACATGCCCCAAACCTCTCAATGTTGACCTCTATAGGAGGTCCCAGATGACAGAGAGGACATTCCAGATTGCCTCTTGAGGAGGTTGCGGATGACCTCTGGAGGATGTCACATATGTCCTCCTTAGGAAGCCCTAATTGACCTCTCATGGATGTTCCAAATGGTTTCCCAAGAAGTCTCAGATGACTTCCAAAGGTGGTCCCAGATGTCCTCTCAATGAGGCTGAGATTACCTCACCAGTAGCTCCCAGATGGCCACTCAAGGAGGCCACATATGAACTCCAGAGAAGGTTCAAGATAACCCTCTTGAGAAAGCCACAGATGACATCCTATATGGCTTCTCAAGAAAGTTCCAGATGATGTCCGAAGACAGCCATATATTTCTTATCAAGGTAACCTGAGATGACCTCCAAAAGAAGCTCCAGATGACCTCAGGAGGTGGTCCTAGATTGCCTCTTAAGGAAGCCCCAACCCAGATGCCCCTCAGTAGATGAATGGATCAAGAAAATGTAGTATATATACACAATGGAATTCTATGCCTCCACCAAAAAGAATGACTTTGCCCCATTTGTTAGGAAATGGAAAGACTTGGAAAAAATTATATTAAGTGAAGTAAGCCAGGCCCAAAGAAACTTAGGTCCATGGTTTCCCTTATTTCCCAATCACTACTTTTATAGAGGTCTCAGCTGACCTCCTGAGGAAGCCCCAAATGACCTCTGGAGAAAGTGCAAGATGGCCCCAGGAGAAGGCTCCAGATGACCTCCAGGGTAGGTCTCAGATGGCTTCTCAAGGAAGTTGCAGATGTACTCTTGATGAGGTTCCAGATGGCTTCCCAAGGAAGGGCTACATGACCTCTCAAGGAGGTTCCAGATGGCTTCCCAAAGAAGCCCTGCATGACCTCTCAAGGAGTTCCCAGATGGCTTCCCAAGGAAGCAACAGATGACCTCCAGAGGGGATCCCCAATCAGGCTGGCAAGCTTGCCCACACACCCCTAGAGGACCCTAAATGACTTTTTGTCTATGATTCTCCTCCGGAGACAAACACTTGAGGTAGACTCTCAACCCTGAGTGCTGACACTCTCACCTATGGGGATTTTTCCCTGAGGCCAAGGCCTGATGCCATCCAAATGGATTATCTCGATGGGGGTCTCCAAAAATTAAGACCTCTATAGTTCAAGAGAATCCATAGAGACACATTTAATATCATAAATGTTCTCCTAACCACCAACCCCCAAAATTATGAAATCCAAAACTCCAAACATCAAAGGGCCAGCCTTTTTTACCCTTTCTTTTGTCTTTCCACTACAGAACTATACTTCCTTCGAGGTCTTTCCCTTTCTCCCTTCTACCAGTTCCTTCTTCTCTTCAGGCCTCTTCACTCTCCACAGGCCTGAACTGCTTTGAATGGGTCGTCAGTTGCCATCCTTTACCTCCTGCCCTACCTCAACTTCTTCTCCTCCCAGGTCTTTCTCCTTCTGCTATCAAACCACTTCCTTCCTTACAGGACTTTTCCCTTTTTCTCTCTCCTTCTATTGCTCTGAACCAGAAGCCTATATAACGTCTGTACCCCTTCTTCACTCCAACTGCCTAACAGTTTTCAACTGTCAAATCCCAAACTGCCCACAGTCAAATTACTTCTCCACAGCTCAGCACGTGATGATTATTGCCCCAGCCCCTCCCACAGAATGCCCCACCGTCTTTGGTGGCATACTTCATCCTCTCCAGCTGGCCAGGAGATGGGGCCACACTGGTTGTCTAAGCCTGTAGATTATCGGGGCCCTGCTGATTATTACAGTATCCTCCTTGTGAACTAGTAGCAATTGAAATTGGAAATTTGATTGTGATATTACAAATTCGTTGTGACATCACAAACACATGTTGACATCATCACCACCACGACATCACAAACCCATGTTGACAACCTTGTCATTGTGACAACATGATTCCCTTGTGACATCTCAAACCTATTATGATCTCTTAGCTTCTTTGAAAAATCACATGCCCTTTTCAACATCAGTCCCTTTGTGTACCCATATCCTTGTGGTTAACTAATGACAATGGAAAGCAGACATGCCATTATAACATCAAAAAGTGTTTGTGACATCCTCAACAGTATGACATCACATTTTCATTATAAGCGCATCACCTCATTGTGACATAATCAAACTCAATGACATAATCGTATTATGACAACAATTCTCATTTTGACATCATAGACACATTGTGAATTCCTATTCTGTGATTTCATTGTATTTCATATGTGGCATGAGAGTTGCTATCAGAAACGCATTTTTGTGCCTAAATAACCATTTTGACATCATAATCACTTTGTGCCATCACAGTGCCATTGTGATGTCACTAGCACAATGTGACAGCACAAACTTCTCCTCTCCTCCTAACATTTGTGACATGCTGACATTGTGATATCAGACTTTTTGCCCTCATAATTTGTTTTCAACCTCATATTTCATGTATGACATTAGATACCAGAAATCCACTGTGATATCATGACCATTGTGACATCACACTGACAGATGTAATGATCATAGTGTCACATTGTGGCATCACAAAAGGTATTGATGTCACAATTAATTGATGATGACCTACAGGTAAGGGGTCAGAGTAGGTCTATGATGTCACAGTTGGTTGGTGATATCCAAATGGCATAAAGGATCTCATTTATCATGAAATCACAGAGAATATGAGTTCCAAAACAGACTGTGCTATCTCCAAAGGCATGTGTTGTCACAAATGTGATGAAGTCCTAGGAGGATTGTGATGTCACAGTGTGACACAATATTTATGATATCTGTCAGTATAATGTCACAATGATCATGATGTCACAGTGGATTTCTGATATCACATATCGTAACTGAAATATTATAAGGTTGAAAATAGATTACGAACTCATAAAGGGCCTAAGACATCACAATTGCAGAACATCACAAGACTTATGAGGAAGGTCAAGTTTGTGATGTCAGTGTGTTAGTGATACCACCATGGCACTGTGATAACACAAAGTGATTGTGATGCCATACATTTATGAGATCACAATGGTTTTCTGATATCAACCCACAGGCCACATCATTTGAAAGAGAATGAAATAGAATAGACATTTACAAGGTATCTATGACATCACAATGATAATATAATGTCATAATGCTATGAGGTCATTGTAAATTGGTGATGTTGCAAGGAGATAATGGTGTCACTCTGATGATGGGGTAACAAAGGTTTGTGATGTTACAATGGCATATATGAATACAATTGTCATGTGTTCACAATGAGGATATGGGTATACAAAGGGACTGAAATGTCACAAATGTCATGTGTGTTTTCAAAAGTATTTAGGGGCCATGATAGCTTCATGATACACAGTTGTGATGAGTTCACAATAGGTTTTTGATGTCATGATGATTTTGTAATATCTTAAACACATGTCCAATTTCAATTGCTTTTTCACAATGTGCATACAAGTTCACAGAAGGAGCTTGAAGTCCTAATGGACATGAATTTTTAAAAATGTTATGAGGCCATATTAGGTTTGTGAATACACAATGGGACATTAATATCACCATGGCAATGTCAACTCACTGCATCATGTCAAAATATTATTTTGGTGTCACAATTAGTTGATGATGCCACATTGGTGATGAGGTCACAAAAGATTGCTGATGTCACAATGTGTGAGGCATGTCAAAATGACATAATGTTTCTCAATTGTCTTTAACTTACAATGAGTACCTGAGTTCACAGAAGGACTGTAGTTTTTCCAAAAGTATGTGTTGTCACAAGTATATTGAAATCCAAAAAGGTTTGTGATGTCAGAATTTGACGCAATGGTTATGACATCTGGCAGTGTGATGTTACCATGGTCATGATGTCACTGGGAATTTGTATCCACTGGGAATTTGAGGTCCACAACAGATCATGAGGACAAAAAGGCTTAAAAAAATTGCAGCATGTCACAACATTTATGATGACAGGATAGGTTTGTGATGTCATGGTAGGTTAGTGATATCACAATGACAATGTGATGTACAAAGGGGTTGTGATGTCACAATGGTTATGATTTCAAGATTTGTTTATATCAACCTACAGGCCACATTTGAAATGCAATGAAATCACAGAAAAGGCATTCATAATGTGTCTATGATGTCACAATGACAATGTGAAGTTATAATTCTATCATATTATTTTACTTTTGTGATTTCAGAATGAGCAGATGGTGTCAAAACTACAATGTGATGTCACAATTGTGATGATCTCACAAACTTTTTGATGTTAAAATGTCATGTTTGATTCTCAATTGTCAATATTTCATGGTGGGGATTTGAGTACACAAAGGGACTGTGATGTCACAAAACTATGTATTTTTTTCAAAGGTTATAAGAGGTCATAATAGGTTTGGGATGTCACAATGTGATCCTGGTGTCAAAAACAGCAATGTGATGTTACAATGTGTTTGTGATGTCACAGTGTTGGTGAGGTCACAATGGGTTAGTTATATCATGAGTTTGTAATATCACAAATTTGTCCAATTTCAATTTCTCCTAGATCACCATGATACACTTAATAACCAGCAGTGACCCTATCATCCATGGGAACAGATAGTCATCATGGCCTCCTGGTCTGGACCACAGGAGAGGCGGGTGCATGCAGCTGAAGGGAGCAGCACATGCTGCTGAAGGAGATAGGTTGTCAAGCCCCACATTGTGAGCTGCCATGAAGTGATTGGGCATGGACATTTGGGAAGTGATGATTGAAAACTGTTATGCAGGAAACATACTGCAGTGGGGGAAGGGTACAGCCTATACATAGGCTGCATGTTCAGAGCAACAGAAGGGGAGAGAAAAGAGGGAAAGGCCTGGAAGGAAAGAAGTAAAGAGACTGCAGGAGGGTAAAAACCTGGGAGGAGAGGAAATTGAGGGAGACCAAGAGGTGAAGGATGGCAACTGGCCACCTGGACAGGGCAGGGCAGGCCTGTCAAGAGTAGAGAAGCTTGAAGAAAAGAAGGGAATGGTGAAAGGAAAAAAATGAAAAGACCTGAAAGTTATGACAGGTCTGTAGAGAAGGAGGATGAATAGAAAGAAAAAAACCTTGTCCTTTGAAGTTTGGAGCTTTGGAGATCATTATTTTTGGGGTTGCTTATTTGCAGGCCAGATAACAAATGGTTGGGCTGCTCTTTGGAGGTCTGAGGGTTCATGGTTGAAGCTGCATTTAGCTGTGGGCATCTAGCCAGGTCAAGGTAGACACTTGTTACAAAATTTATGAGGACGAGAGGTTTGTGATGTTACATTGCATTAATAATATCACAATGTCAATATGAGGTCACAAAGGGATTGTAATATCACAATGGTGATGTGGTCACAATGGGTTTCTGAAATCAACCTATATGTCACATTAGAGATATAATGAAACCACAGAAAAGGCAATCACATTGTCTCTATGACCTAACAATGAAAATGTGATGTCATAACGCTATGATGTCATTGTCATTTTGGGATGTCACAATGATTTGATGGTATCATAACAACAATGTGATCTCACTCTGGAGATGATGTGACAAAGTGTTTGTAATGTTACAATGGCATGTCTGATGTCAGTTGTCCTTTGTTCACAATGAGGATATGGTTACCCAAAGGGACTGTGATGTCACAAGTACCATGTGCTTTTTCAAAAGTGCTAAGAGGTCACAACAGATTTGGGATGTCACAAGGTGACCGAGATATCACTGTGGCAATGTGATGTCACAATGGGTTTGTGATGTCACAGTGGTGATAAGGTCACACTTGGATAATGGTGTCACAATGAATTTGTAATATCACCATTACATGTCCAATTTCATTCTACTAGATCAGAATGAAGATACTAGTTCACATAAGGAGCTACAAGTCAGAAAGGCCATAAATTTTGTAAAATATTATGAGGAAATAATTGGTTGGTGAAAATGCAATGGTGAAAACCCCATTGGTAATGTGATGTTACCATTACATGGGATAGTATTGTTTTGAAGTCACCAATTGTTGGTGATGCCATACAAGTGATGAGGTCACATAGGTTTGTGATTTCCCAATGAGATGGTGATGTCAAAATCTCATGCCAGATCTCTAATTGACAATGAATATATAAGTTCAGGAGGGTTAATGATGTATCCAAAGGCATATGTTGGCACAAGTGTCATGAGTCTTAACAGGTTTGTGATGTCACAATGTGACTCAGTGGTCATGATATCTGGCAGTGTGTCACAGCGGTCATGATGTCACAGTGGATTTCTGATATCACATGTCATACCTGAAGTATCATGAGTTAAACAATTTATGAACTCAGAGAGGCCAAAGGGATCACACTGGAAGCATGTCAAAAATTTATGAGAATAAGAAAGTTTGTGATGTCACAGTGGGTTAGTGATATCATAATTGCAATATGGTGTCATCAAGGTATTGTGATGTCATAAACATTATGTAGTCACAATGTATTTCTGATATCAACAAACCTGCCACTTTTGAAATAGAATGAAATCACAGAATAGGCATTCCAATGTGTCTGTGGCATCACAATGACCATGTGATATCATAATGCTATGATGTCATTGTTTTATGATGTCATGATGGGCTGATGCTGTCATAATGACAATGTGATATTACACTGGTGATGATGTCATAAAGGTTTTGCGATGTTAAAATGACATGTCTCATCTCAATTGTCGTTAGCTCAAAATAAGGGTATGGATACCAAAAGGCCTGTGATTTCGCAAAGGCCATGCTTTCTTTCAAAGCTTCTGAGGTCATAATAGGTTTGGGATGTCACAATGTGATCATGGTGGCACAATGTCAGGGTGATATCCCAATGATTTTGTGATGTCACCACAGTGATTAGGTCACAATGGTTTAGTGATGTCTCATCAAGATTGTAATATAACAATGACGTATACAATTTCAATTTCTTCTAATTCACTATGAGGATAATGTAATAACCAGTGGGGCCAGAATTATCTGTCTGAGCTGATAATCATTGTAAATTCTTGGCCTGGCCCACCGGAGAGTGTGGGGAATGCCGCCAAAGGTGAAGTGTCAAGCCTCACATGGTGAGCTGTCAAGGAGTGATTGAGCATTGGGCAGTTTGGGAAGTGATTGTTGAAAACTGTTAGGCAGAAGACCCATTAGAGTAAAGAGAGGTAAACCTATATATAGGTTGCATTTTCAGAGCATTGGAAGGGGAAATAAAAATGGGTGCTACCTGGATGGAATAAAGAGAAAAATATGAGAAGAGAGGAAGTTGATGGAGAGCAGAAGGTTGGAAAGTGGTCACGGGGGCAGAGTAGGGCAGGCCTGTGGAGAGTGGAGGAGAGTGGAAGAGAAGAAGGAAGTGGTGGAAGGGATAGAGGGAAAGACCAGGAAGGAAGGACAGCTCTGTAGTGAAGGAGGGAGGAATGGAAAAGTAAAAAGCCTTGCCCATTGAGGTTTGGAGCTTTGGAGATCATAATTTTTTGGATGGTGGTTTGCAGACCAATTAAAAAGGGTGGTGCTGCCCATTGAAGTTCTGAGGTTTGTTGGTCAAGGATGATCTTGGACCTGGGTATCCAGTCCAGGATAAGGTAATCACAGTCCCCTTTCTATTGTAAATTGTTTTATTATATTAAATTTGACTCAATGGCTTGTGTCCTTGCTTTAGGGGTCATAAGTACATGAGTTCACAGAAAAAAGCTTGAAATCTCAAAGACCATGAATTTTCTAAGATGTGATGTCGCCATAGTAGGTTTGTAAAAACACAATGGAACAATGATGTCACGACGGCAATACCACAATATAATGTCAAAATAATGATTTCATACCACAATTAGTTGTTGATGCCATTCTCGTGATGAGCACAATAAATTTGTGATGTCACAATGAGTTCATGATGTCAGAGTGGCATGGCAGATCTCAATTGTCATTAATTGGGAATGAATATATGAGTTCAAAAAGTGACTGTAATGTCTCCAAAAGCATGTGTTGTCACAAACGTAATGCTGTCCTAACAGTTTTGTGATGTCACAATGTGACACAATATTCATGAAATCTGGCAATATGATGTCACAGGGGATTTCTGTTATCACATGTCATACCAGAAATATGAGATTGAAAACAGATTATGAGCTCACAAGGACCTAATATATAACGAGGGCAGCATGGCACAAAACTTATAAGGACAGGACTGGTTTGTGATGGCACAGCAGGTTAATGATATCACAATGGCAATGTGATGTCACAATGTATTGTGATATCAGAATGGTTATATATTGGCAAAATGGGTTTCTGAAATAGAATGAATTCATACAATAAGCCTTTACAATGTTACGTCTATGATGTAACAATGTCACTGTGATTTATACTGCTATGATGCCATTGTTGTTTGGTGATGTCACAATGAGTTGATGGTGTCATAATGACAATTTGATGTCACTGCTGATTTATGATGTTACAATGGTTATGAGGTCACATTATGTTTCTGATATCAACACATATGTCAAATTTGCAATAGAATGAAATAGGTTTGCACTGGTGGCTCACACCTGTAATCCTAGCTACTCAGGAGGCTGATATCTGAGGATCGCAGTTCAAAGCCAGCTCAGGCAGGAAAGTTCATAAGACTCATCTCCAATAAAAACAACTAGAAAACCAGAAGTGGTGCTGTGGCTCAAGCGATAGAGTGCTCACCTAGAGCAGAAGAGCAGGGACAGCAACCAAGCCCAGAGTTCAAGCCCCACAACCGGAAAAAAAAAAACAATTAAAAATAAGCATTCACAATCTATCTGTAACTTCACAATGACAATGTGATCTCATAATGCTATCTTGTCATTGTACTTTTGTGATATCAAAAGTAGTTGACGCTGTCATAATGAAAATGTTATGTCACACTGGTGATGCCACAAAGGGTTCGTGATATTACAATGGCATGTCTGATACCAATTGGAAGTTCATAATAAGGGTATAGTTACACAAAGCGACTGTGATGTCACAAAGGTCATATGTTTTTATCAAATATGCTAAGAGGTCTTAATCGGTTTGGGATGTCAAAATGTGATAGTGATGTCAAATGGTAATGAAAGTTCTCAATGGGTTTGGATGTCAAATTGGTAATGAAATCAAATAGTTTTGTGAAGTCATACCTCAAAATCACATGTCCAATTTCAGTTGCTACTATTTCACAATGAGGATATGAGTTCACAGAAGACTGAAGTATAAAAGACCATGAATTTTCTAAAATGCTATGAAGACATACTAGGTTTTAGAAAACACAATGGAACAGTGATATAATAATGGCAATGTGATGTTGCAATATGATAACTTAATAAGGTTTTCATATCACAATTGGTGATGCCACACTAGTGATGTTTACAAGAGGTGTGTGATGTCAAAATGGGTTGGTGATATCAAAATGACACATGTGATCTCAATTGTCATTAACTCACAATGAGTATATGAGCTCATAAAGGGACTGTGGTATCTCCAAAGGCATGCGTTGTCACAAAAGTGATGAAGTCCTAACAGGTGTGTGTTGTCAGAATGTGACAAAATGCTCTTAACATCTATCAGTGTGATGTCACTATGATCTAAATGTCACACTGGATTCGGGTATCACATTTCATACCTGGATTGGGTGTGAGAGGATTGGAATTTCACAGTGGGTTAGTGATATCACTATGGAAATGTGGGATCACAAAGGTATTGTGCTACAACAATGGCTATTAGATCACAATGTGTTTCTACTATAATAGGTTTGTGCTGTCACAATTTTTTTGGGAGGGGGTTTGTAATGTCTTGTGTTTTTTTTTATTGTGAGAATACCGTACAGAAAAGTTACAATTTCATGGGCAAGATAACGAGTACATTTCTTATCAAGCATTATTGCCTCCTTGTTTCCCCTTCCAAACTCTTCCCATACTCCTCCTCTCTCCCCACTCAATCCTCCTCCAACCCCCACCAAAGTTTTTTTTTTGTAATTTTATTTTATTTTATTTGAGAACATACTGTACAGAGGGGTTACAATTACATGGGCAGGATAATGCATACATTCCTTACCAAGCATTGCAGCCTCCTCATTTGTTTACCCTTCACCTCCCTTCCCAGCCTCCCCCTCCCCTCCACCGAATCATACCCCCCCTCCCCCCCACACACCGACATTGTAAAGCTGGTTTTGACATGACATTTTGTACTTCTCATTGTTGCAACAGGTCCACCTGAATCCTTAAACGACTTGTTTGTCCCCATCTCCTCCACATGTTATACTGACATCAAATATAGTGAAAGCGGGGGTTACACTGTGGGGGAGGGACATACAAAGCAACAAAGAAATAACCTTATAAATGCGTTAGAAACACATACATGAAAGAAACAAAAACATTAAAATACATATTTGAGGGTTCGTTTTCCTAACATCACATTCTCTGACTTTTTCCGCTTGACTCATACCTATACTAGATATTGCAAATAAGGGAAACAATGGGACCTACGTTTCTTTGGGCCTGGCTTACTTCACTAAATATAATTTTTTCCAAGCCTTTCCATTTCCTAACAAATGGGGAAATGTCATTCTTTCTGATGGAGGCATAGAATTCCATTGTGTATATATACCACATTTTCTTGATCCATTCGTCTACTGAGGGGCATCTGGGTTGGTTCCATATCTTAGCTATGGTAAATAATGCTGCAATAAACATAGTTGTGCTGGTAGCTTTAGTGTGGTCTTTTTTGTAAACATTAGGGTAAATGCCCAAAAGTGGGATTGCTGGGTCATGGGGGGGTTCTATGTGAAGTCTTTTGAGGAACCTCCATACTGCTTTCCAAAGTGGTTGAACAAGTTTACATTCCCACCAACAATGAAGTAAGGTTCCTTTCTGTCCACATCCCCTCCAGCATCTGTTGTTGTTAGAGTTCTTGATTTTTGCTGTTCTAACTGGAGTGAGGTGATATCTCAATGTTGTTTTGATTTGCATTTCTTTTATGGCTAGGGATGTTGAACATTTCTTCATGTGTCTATTGGCCATCCTTCTTTCTTCTTCAGAGAAGCTTCTCTTTAAAATCTTGAACAAGAAAATCAACACAGAACTTAAAAAATGGCAAAACCTCCCATGCTCCTGGATTGGAAAGATTAACATCGTGAAAATGGCAATACTTCCCAAGGCTATCTACAAATTCAACGCAATACCTATCAAAATTCCACCCTCATTCTTCAAGGAAATAGAAGAGGCAATCCAAAAATTCATATGGAACAATAAAAGACCCCGAATAGCAAAAACGCTCCTCAACGGAAAGAACACTGCTGGAGGAATATCAATACCAAATTTCAAACTCTACTATAAAGCCATAGTAATCAAAACAGCTTGGTATTGGCATAAGAACAGACCTCAGGACCAATGGAATAGAACTGAAATCCCAGAAATGAACCTACAGACCTATAGCCATCTAATCTTCGATAAGGGAGCTAAAACAATAGAATGGAAGACAGACAGCCTCTTCAGTAAATGGTGCTGGCAAAACTGGTTAACTACATGTAGAAAACTAAAGCTAGATCCTTATATATCACCCTGCACCAGAATCAACCCCACCAAAGTTTTTAAGTTCGTTTTTCGACAAAACGACTTGTACATCTCATTGTTGCAATGGGTCCTCCTGTATCCCTAGTTAAATGATTTGTTATTTTTTTCCCTTCCCCTCCACAAACTATACCAACATCAAATACAGTGAAAGTATGGGTTATACTGTGGGGGAGGGACATACAAAGCAACATAGAAATCATCTTATAAATATGATAGAAAAAATTGCATGAAAGGAAAAAAAAACAAAAAAAATTGGAATACTTATCTTAGGGTTCATTCCAGTAACATCAACTTATCTGACCTTTTCTGCTTGACTCAGACATATACTAGTGATTGCAAATAAGGGAAACCTGGAACCTATGTTTCTTTGGGGCTGGATTACTTCACTGAATATATTTTTTTCTAAGTCTTTCTAATTCCTAACAAATGGGGCATTATCATTCTTTCTGATGGAGGCATAGAATTCCATTGTATGTATGTGTGTGTATATATATATATATATATGCCACATTTTCTTGATCCATTCATGTACTGAGGGGCATCTGGGTTGATTCCATATCTTAGATATGGTAAATAATGCTGAAATAAATATAGTCGTGCTGGTAGCTTTAGTGTGGTCTTGTTTGTGTCACAACTGGTTGGAAATGTCACAATGGCATGCTGGATCTCAAATGTCATTAATTCACAATGAAGATATGAGTTGACAAAGGGACCGTGTTATCTTCAATGTCATGTGTTGGCACAAATGTGTTGAAGTCCTAACAGATTTGTGAGTTCACAATGTGACACCATGGTCTTAATATCTATCCATATGATGTCACAATGGTCATGATGTCAGTCAATTTCTGATAGATATCATATGTCCTACCTGAATTATTATGAGTTTGAAAACAGATTCTAAGCCTACTGAAGGACTAAAATATCTTAATGGCTGCATATTACACAAGTTATGACTAAAAACACATGGTCTTTGGAGCTTAAGATTCTTTCTTTGAAATTGTATCCTCATTGTGAACTAGTAGAAATTAAAATTGGACATGTCATGGTGATATTACAAACTCATATTGACAACACAAACTCATTGTGACCTCATCACCACTGTGACATCACAACCCCATTGTGACATCACATTGCTGTTTTGCCTTCACAATCACATTGTGACATCACAAAGCTATTGTGAGCTCTTAGCACCTTTAAAGAAACACATAACCTCTGTGGCTTCACAGACCTTTGTGTAGCCATATCCTCATAGTGAACTAATGAAAATTGTGATCACACATAGTATTGTATCATCACAAATACTTTCTGCAATAATTATGACTGTGAAATCACATTGTCATCATAACACCATCATCTCATTGTGACATCACCAAACCCCAATAACACCATTTTTCTCTTTTTTTCTTCTGTGTCTTTTTTATTATAAGTACAGTGTACAGAGGGATTACATTTACATGAGCAAGGTAATGAGTTCCTATCCTATCAAACATTGCTGTCTTAACATCACTTTGTCATTTTGATGTCATAGACCCATTGTGAATGCCTATTCTTTGATTTCATTCTATTTCAAATGTGCCATGTGGGTTGATATCAGGAAACCACTGTGAACTCATAACTTTTGTGACATCAAAATCTCTTTGTCACAGCACTTTGCCTTTGTTATATCACTAACTCACTGTGACATCAAATACCTCTCCTTTCCTCATAACTTTTGTGGCATGCTATTGTGATGTCTTAGGCCCTTTGTGAGTTGAAAGTCTGTGTTCGACCTCATATTTCAGATACGACATGAGATATCTAAAATCCAGTGTAACATAATGATATCACACTGCTGGACATCATAAGCATTGTGTCACTTTGTGACATCTCAGATCTTTTAGTTCTTCAGCTTTTTGACTACATATACATTAGTGACATCAGAATCCCTTCCCAAACTCATATACTCATGATGAGTTAATGACAATTGAGATCCCATATGCCATTGTGACATCATGAACCCCTTGGGACATCTCCAATCTATTAAGACCACCTCATCAGTATGGTGTCACCAATTGTGACATCAAAACATTATTATAACAAGATATTGAGACATCACATTGTGTTTGTGAAATCACTGTCCCATTGGGTTTTCTCATAATATGACCTCATACTATGAAGCTTCTTCTTTCTCCTGGTATCCTCATATTGAATTCTAAGTAATTGAAATTGGATATATCATTCTGATATTACAAACAAATTGTGATATCACAAAACCGTTGTGATCTCATCCCACCACGGTGACATCAAAAACACAATGGGACATCTCATTTCCATTGTGACATGATGAATCACATTGTGCCATTCAGATTAGGACCTCTTACCACCTTTGAAAACACACATGGCCTCTGTGACATCAGAGAACCTTTTTTGTATCCATATTCTTATGGGGAACTAATGACAACTGACAGACATACCATTGATATACATAACAAATCCTTTCTGACTTCATCATAATTGTGACATCATGTTGGCATTATGACACCATCAGCTCATTTTGACGTGTAAAACTACAATGACATCATAGCATTGTAACATCACATTGTCATTCTGATGTCATACACACGTTGTGGTTGCCTATTATGTTTTTCATTCTATTTTTAATGTGGCATGTCAGTTGATATCAGAAGCCCATTGTGAGTTCATGACCATTGTGATATCATGATGCCTTAGTAGCTTTACATTGACATTGTGATGTCACATTGCCAAATTGATGTCACAATGGGATTTTGATGTGACAATGGTTATGATATCACAATGAATTTCTGATATCAACCCACATTTCAAATACAATGATTAGGCATTCATAATGTGACTATGATGTCATAATGTCATAATGGCAAATGCTATAATGTCATAAGCTAAAGATGTTATAACAACATTTTGATGTCACACTGGTTATGACGTCACACAGAGTTTGTAATGTTACAATAGTTATGAGGTCACAATGTGTTTCTGATATCAACTGATATGCCACATCTGAAAAAGAATGAAATCACAGGATATACATTCACAATGTGTCTATGACAGCAAAATGGCAATGTGATGTCATAATGCTATGATGTCACTGTAGCTTGGTGATGTCACAATGAGCTGATGGTGTCATAACAACAGTCGGGTTTCACATTGGTAATGACGTCACAAAGGGTTTGTGATGTCACAATGGCATGTCAGATCTTAATTGCCACTAATTTATGGTGAGGATATGAGATTGAAGTCACAACATACACAAATGAAGTATGATGATGTAAAGGCCATGTTTTTTGTTACAAGTGCTAAAGTTGCTAACAGGTTTCGTTTGTTCAAGTGTTAATGATATAAAAATGATATAATTATTGATATAAAAATGAGTTAATGATGTCCAAACTAGTTTGTAATAAATGAGTTAATGATGTCCAAATTAGTTTGTAATGTGACATCTTATTTCACATTTGAATTGCTAGAAGTTCACAATGATACAATTCACAGAAGGAGCTTGATATCCCAAAGGCCATGAATTTTCTTATATGTGATGAGATCATAATAGGTTTGTGAAAGTATGTAATATCACAATTGCAATATGATGTCAAATTATAATGTCATAATAGTGTTGTTATATCACAATTATTTGATGATGCCATAATAGACATGAGTTCAAACTAGTTTTGTGATGTCGCAGTAGATTGGTGATGTGACAATGGCATTCCAGACCTCAATTGTCATTAACTCACAATGAGTATATAAATTTAGAACGGGCTTGTGACGATTCCAAAGCATTTGTTGGCACAAATGTGATGAAGTCAGAACAGATTCGTGATGTGACAATGTGACACAATGGTCATTAAATCTAGTAGTGTGATGTCACAATGTTCATGATGTCACAGTATATTGCTAATATTTCATGTCATACCTGAAATAATATGTCAAAAAAAGATTGAGCTCTCAATGAGCCTAACACAGTGGCAACATGTCACAAAACATGAGGACAGGACATGCTTGAGTTGGCACAGATGTTTAGAGATATCACAGTGGCAATGTTATGTCACAAAGGGATTGTGATGTCACAATGATTATGAAGTCAAAGTGTGTTTTTTATATGAACCCACATGCCACATTTGAAATATAATGAAATCAAACAATTGGCATTCATAATGTATATATGATGTCACAATGACAATGTGATATCATAGTGGTGTGATGTCATTACATATTTGTGATGTCACAATGAGCTGATGTCATAATGACAATGTGACATCACACTGATGATTATATTGTAAATCCTTTGTGACATCCATACATCATCCATCCATACTCAGAGACATGGAGTTATTGCCTTCTTTTTTTTTCTTTGGCAGGTCCGAGGTTGAAATATGAGCCCAGGCCCTATGTCTGATCTCCTCTTGCACAAGAGTAGTCCTCTGCCCTTGAGCCACAGCCCCAACCCATGGGGATATTTTCCTGTGATCTCTTAGAAATAAGAATGTCGTGGACTTTCCTGCCTTTGCTGAATTCAAATTGGCATTCTATACATCTCAGCCTCCTGAGGAGCTAGTATTACAGGCAGGAACCACTGACAGCTGGCTTTCTTTTCTTCTTGTTGTTCTGTTTTTCATTGTGACCATCTGAAACCTTCACAGTATTATTCCAATGGTTTTCATTAGAAGTAAACTACCTAACCCTGGAGTTCGAATGCCAGGACTGCCACCCACAAATGGAGAGAGATCCTAAAAGACTAGTTCCTATTTATGTGAATGTTAATGGAATGTGTAATAGCAATTAATTTTGCAGTTAATTCGTGATTCTATTTTATAATGCCACACAAAAATTATTGGATTTATATCTTCCATTCTAGCACCATGGTATGATTCCCCTAATGGAAGGATATTGACTAATTTTTATTAAAATTTTTATAAGTATTCAACCATGATACTTCATTAAATGGAGACATAATTTAATAACTAATAATGGGTGACTATATTTATATAATTTAATGATATCCTCACATTCTCTCTCTGTATATATATATGTGTGTGTGTGTGTGTGTGTGTGTGTGTGTGTGTGTGTATATGTGTATATATATAGCCTTCTACACATCTATCAATATATATATAGGGCACTACTGTGGCTTGATCACAGGTCCTTAGAACTTCCTGGCAGCTCAGATTGCCAGAGGCTGGTGTGCTAAGACTGTGACCCCATTTATGGATTAGCCATTGTAGGCCGTGAGTTGAAATCCCAGCATCGCCAAAAATTTATTCATGTAGGAAGAAACCACTTTCGACACATTTTTTTCCTGAAAAAAAAATCCTGGGTCTCAGTATGATGTATAATCCATATGCAAATATGTACTCGTGATAGGATGTAATAAATGAAATGTTATATGTGTACTAATAATAAATAAATAAGGGTAATAAATGTCATACTTACTAAACCCATGTATGTAAATAGTGATCATATATGAATATTTTTTTTCCAGTGCTGTGGCGTCAATTCAGAGCCTGGGAACTGGTCTGAATTTCTTGTCTTCAAGGACCGAGAGCTTCCCCTTCACCCACAATGCCACAGAGTTACCCAAACCCTGAGTTCAAATCCCATGCCAGCCAGAAAAATTCCAAAAAATTCCAAAAAAATTCCATCCAGGGCTTTATTTTATTATGTTTTTTGGCCAAACATGGGGCTTGAACTCAGGTCTTGGCATCTCTGCCACAGCTGAGCTTGGGATCCTAGGACCCAAGTTCAAATCTCGGCGTTAGCAAAAAATAAAAAGGAGAAGGATAAAACAGAGAAGTTCAAGAAGGTGGTTTTACATTTTTTTGCTTTGCATTGTGACCATCCTGGGTCTAAATGACAAGGCCCAGAATGTGTACATGATCTTATATGCTGATGTTTGGCTGGCTATTATGATAGCCATAGCCGACACCTCAACTTAAGCCTGGACGTCAAATCCTGGGACTGCCACTAATGATTGGCGGGAGATTCTAAGAAACGCATTCCAAAATACATCCATACAAATGTTATAAAAGTAACAATTAAATTAGTAGTTAGTGTATGAGTATACTATAAAATTATACACAACAACTACACTACATTGACTAATTTTCAATTAATACTTTACTATGTATTCAACCATGATACTTAAAAATGGAAGGAATAATTTTTCAATAATTGGCAATAATATAATTTATGTAATTTAATAATATACACTCATCTTTCTCTTGTTTTATACATACATATATATATATATATTTATACATCTACATATATATGTAGACATATATATATGCCGATCTACACATTTATCTGTTTATACACATCACTCCTGTGGCTCAGTGCTATAGTGATGGCTAGCACATACAAAGCCCTGGATTCGATTCCTCACTACCACATGCACATAAAAATCCGGAAGTTGTGCTGTCGCTCAAGCAGTCGAGCACTAGCTTTGAGCATAAAATCTTAGGGACTGTGTCTAGAGCCTTACTCAAGACCCAGGACGGGCACCAAAAAAGATTGAATGTTGTGACTGCAACTCTATAAGAATAGGACTTCAAATACCTCATCACAGAGCAAGCTGGGTGTCTGATGCTGACAACTGCAATCTAATCTGAATAGCCAGATGTATACCACTGCAACCAAGCGCCATGGAACCAGATTCTGCTGGCTTGTTCACCCCTGTCATCCAAGATACATGGGGGCTGAGACCTGACACTGGTGGGTTAAAAACCCAGCCCTGGCAGGATGTCTGTGAAAATCTGAGCTGTGGCTCAAAATGGGAGAGCTCTAGCCTTGAGCAAAAGATCTTAGGATATTACCCCCAACATTTTAGTGCAATCCCTGTGGGTGACTCCCCCCCCCCAAAAATACCCCTCTAAATGATTAGATGTGAACTTTGTGCAGTTTGTGATGTGTTTCTGAAAGAATGGTGATACTGATGAAAGCACCCTAATACTAATGACAGCTTGTGGGATACAGCTATGTGATGAGTCCTTCCTGGGGTTCTGAGTCCCTCACAGGGTGCTGTGTGCTGAATCCTGCACAGGATATTTGCTGAATCCTTCACCGAGTTCAGTGTGTTGAGTCCTGCATTGGGTGCTGGATGATGAGTCTTTCACAAGATGCTCTTTGCTGAACCCTGTAAAGAGGGTTATGTGGAGGCAGGCACCGGTGGCTCATGCATGTCATCCTAGCTACTCAGGAGGCTGAGATCTGAGGATCGCAGTTCAAAGCCAGCCCGGGCAGGAAAGACGGTGAAGACCTTATCTCCAATAAACCACAAGAAAACTGGAAGTGGTGCTGTAACTCAAATGGTAGAACACTAGCCTTGAGCTAAAGAGATGAGGGACAGAGCTCAGGCCAAAAATTCAAGCCTCACGACAGAATAAAAAAGAGTGTTATATGTTATATACATCAAAGGGTGTATTCTTTCATCTTGTCCTTGTAAGAACTCCACAACTGAGATGTTTATGCAGACAAGAATATTGACACTCAGATATGTCCCCATGGGAGGGGCAAAATTATGTATTACTGAAGACTAGTGAGTTGTTTCCTGCAGACAATTGTTTTGTTTTGTTTTGTTTTTCTCAGTCATGAACCTTGAACTCAGGGCCTAAGCACTGACACTTACCTCTTGGGCTCATGGATAGCACTTCACCACGTGGAGCCAAGGAACCTCTTGCAACAGAGTGTCACGGCCTAGGGTTCTATAGCACAGGTCTGTCATCCTGCCTTCTCAGGAAGCTGAGATCTGAGGATCTGGGTTCCAAACTATCTCAGACACAAAAGGTTCCATGAGACTATTATATCCAATTCACCACTAAGAAACATGAAGTGATAGCTGGGTGCTTATGGCTCATGCTGATCATCCTACCTACTCAGGAGGATGAGATCTGAGGATCATGGCTCAATGCTAGCCTGGGTAGGAAAGCCCTTGAGACACTTAGCTCCAATGAACCACAAGAAAACCAGGAGTGGCTCTGTGGCTCAAGTGGTAGAGCAACAAGATTTGAGCTGAAGAGCTCAGAGACAGCCCCCAGGCCCAGCTTTCCACTCCTCCAACCGACAATAATAAAAAAGGATAGATACACACTAACAAACTGAAGTAGAGGGCTGGAAATGTGCCTTAGGGTTAGAGTGCTTTGCATATATGATTTCTCAGGACCACATCACTAGGAAAAAGCCTAAAGTGCCTCTGTGGTTCAAGTAGGAGAGGGCAATCCTTGTAGACGAGAAACTAGGTACAGTGCTCATGTCCTGAGTTCAAGCGCCAGGACTAGAATATGCACACACAAACACACACACACACACACACACACACACACACACACACACAGAGAGAGAGAGAGAGAAAGCAGAAGTGAAGCTGTGACACAAAATGGTAAAGCACTAGACTTCTGTTCTGAGCTCATTGCCAGCACCCAGGCCCTGTGTTCAACCCCAAAACCTAGTCATCCAGAGCCCAACTAGGAGAGGGCAAAGGTTTCAAAATCAGATGAGTTTCACCAGCCATAGATGACTGGAAGCTTTGTGATATACAACATGTGCTTGGATTTCCAAAGCTTCCAGAAAACTAGAAAAGGCATCATAGACCCATCATTGCCCTCCGTGGAACATTTCATTAGGTTCAGTGCCCTAGTTGTCTGCCAGAAAGACTCCTGAATTATATTGAGCACTGTATATGAGCCCTGGAATATAGTCTCACAAAGACAAGATGAGTGCACAGAACTTGGCCTGCCATGGGAGTTGGCACAAATGAAGGCTTCCTGTCAAAAAAAAGCACTGGGTAGAGAGATAGCTTGTTGTACAAAGAGGACTTTTTCTCCTTACCTTCAGAGCCCTCCCACACTCCTCCTCACTAATTGGCCCAGATGGAGTTGTTTGATACACAGCTCTACAGGAGTGAGGCCTTTTGTGTGCCTGTACAGGCAATGAAAGAGACTTCTCCCAGTTGGCCTGGGATGCAGAGAAACCCTCAGGCTACACTGGGAGCAATGAGGGGAGACCTGGAACATGTAATGTCATAAAAGCAATCTCTGTGTTATGAACTCATTGTATTGAATACAAATTTCCTACCTTGGGTGCCATTTATCATAGCTACTCAGGAGCTTCACTTATAGGAATGTATCTATACATACACAAAGACATGGAGGTGTGCAGGTTCTTTTTGAGGGGACAGGTCCAAGGGTTGAACTATGAGCCTAGGCCTTGTCTCTGAGCTCTTTTTGCTCAAGGGTAGTGCATTAAGGTGGAGTCACAATTCCACTTCTGGATTTTTCTGTGATCTCTTTGAAATAACAGTGCCATGGACTTTCTTATGCTGGCTGGATTCAAACTCAGATTCTCTACATATTAGCCTCCTGAGGAGCACGGATTACAGTCAGCAGACACTGGCACCTTCTTTCTTTTCTTCTTTGTTTTATAATCTGGACAATCTGACTTCTTAATAGGGTCATTCCAATGGTTTGGACTTATAAGTCAACTACCCAAAGTTCTTTATAGCTACGTTCTCTGAAAAGGATTTTCTCTACTCATCATCCCCTCTGGTCACAAGTTTGAAACCAAAAGTGAGAATTGAGTGTCACAAGACTCATGAGAAAATGTCCACAAGACATACCAGTTCTGTCACTTAGCATTGTGATGCACTTAATTTACTGTCTCAGGGTATGAGGACCGAAAGCTGGAACAATCCTCATACTGTCTGCATTGCTCCTTTTGCCTAGAAAGTGATCTAATAATTATGAGTGTTTTGTGTCTCCAAACTTAAGTATCTAGAACACACTAGAAGCATCTTCCTGTTTCCGTTTTTTTCTAGTACCTCTTGAGATTTAGATGAAAGATTTGTGTGGAGTGGCTCCTAGGTGAATCCCTGAGGAAAACCACTTGAAGCCTCCTCCGGAGATCATGATTGAAAGCCAGCCCTACCAGGAAAGTCTGTGAGACTCTTGTCTCCAATAAACCACCAGAAAACCAGAAGTGGAGCAGTGGCCTAGAGGGTAGAGCTCCAGCTTTGAAAGAGAAGGCCAAATAAGAGATACAGGCCAGATCAGTCAGGAAAGCCTGGGAGGCGCTTTTGTTCAGTGAACGACCTGATGGCTGGCAGTGGAGCTGTGGCAGTGGTAGAGCCTCAGCCTTGAGCAAAATAGCTGAAGAAAGTATCACTCCCTGAATTTAAGCCATGGGATGGCCACCAAAAAAATTTCCAAAAGCAAAGGCCAAGTTTATGTATTAATATCCTACTTACATGTGTATACTACCTCCCTGAGTGCAAACAGGCTGTATGCAATGCTTCTGCTTTTATTTACTGATTTATTTTTCAGATATGCTCATTGCGCGTACTGCATCATTCTGTTCATTTCAACCTCATCATTTTTCTCTTCCCAGATTCCAGGCCTGTGTCCTTATATGATGCATACTAAAGCTCTCAGCAGCCTTTATTTACATTTTATTGAGGCCAATGCAGGAACCGTCACAAATCAGGCAGGGGAAGAGAAGATCAGGGTTCATAGGAATAACCTGTGTTATGCAAAATGCTAGCATACTTATGTAAAACTACCTTTAAGAAAAAAGATGAGGGGGCAATGTGGATTAGTGAGAGAGTGTTTGCCTAGCATGCAAGAAACCCTGGGTTCGATTCCTCAGTAGCACATACACAGATAAAAGCCAGAATTGGTCCTGTGGCTCAAGTAGTAGAGTGTTAGAGACAGTGCTCAGGCCTTGAGTTCAGCCCAAGAATTGTCAAAGAGATAGCTAAGGTGGTAGGTAGGTATGTTGGTAGGTAGGTGGGTAGGTAGGTAGGTAGGTAGTTATTTAGGCAGGTAGGTAGGCAGATAGGCAGATAGATAGATAGATAGATAGGTAGGTAGATAGATAGATAGATAGGTAGATAGATAGATAGATAGATAGATAGATAGATAGATAGATAGATAGATAGATAGATAGATAGATAGATAGATAGATAGATAGATAGATAGATAGATAGATAGATAGATAGATAGATAGATAGATACATAGATACATAGATACATAGATACATAGAAACATAGAAACATAGATACATAGATTAGATAGATAGATAGATAGATAGATAGATAGATAGATAGATAGATAGATAGATAGATAGATAGATAGATAGATAGATAGATAGATAGATAGACAGAGAGAGAGAGATAGATAGATACATAGATACATAGATAGATACATAGATGCATAGATACATAGATACATAGACACATAGATACATAGATACACAGATGCATAGATAGATTAGATAGATAGATAGATAGAGAGAGAGATACATAGATAGATAGATAGATAGAGAGAGAGAGAGATACATAGATAGAGAGATAGAGAGAGAGAGATACAGATAGATAGATAGATAGATAGATAGATAGATAGATAGATAGATAGATAGATAGATAGATAGATAGATACATACATACATACATACATACATACATACATCGATACATAGATAGATAGATAGATAGACAGACAGACAGACAGACAGACGGATA
>NW_024872568.1:0-29628 GCF_019054845.1 Dipodomys spectabilis | reverse complement strand
TTGCTTCTTTTGCCTACAAAACGATCTAATAATTAGGACTGTTGTGTGTCTCCAACCTTAAGTATCTAGAATACACTAGAAGCATCTTCATGCATCACTTTTCTCTAGTGCCTCTTGAGATTTAGACTACAGGTTTGTGTGGAGGGGCTCCTTGGTGAGTCCCTGAGGAAAGCCGCTTGAAACCTTTTTGGGAGATCACCCTTCAAAATCAGCCTTAGCAGGAAGTCTGTGAGACTCTTATGTCCAATAAACCACCAGAAAACCAGAAGTGGAACAGTGGCCCAGAAGGTAGGGATCGAGCTTTGAGAGAGAAAGCTGAGCAGGAGAAACAGGCTAGACCAGGCAGGAAAGCCTGGGAGGCACTTATGTCCGATTCACCACCAGATGGCTGGTAGTGGAGCTGTGGCAGTGGTAAAGCCACAGCCTTGGGAAAAACAGCTGAGGAACGCATCAGACCCTGAGTTTAAGCCATGGGATAGCCTCAAAAAATTTTTCAAAAAGAGAAGGCCACGTTTATGTATCAGTGCCCTACTTATTTATGTGTGTATATTACCTCCCTGAGTTCAAACACACTGTATGCAATGATGCTTCTTTTATTTATTTATTTATTTATTTTTCAGATATGATCCTTGCACCTACTGCATCATCCTCTTCATATCAGGACTATTGCTTTCTCTTCCAGGGTTCCAGGCCTGTGTCATTATATGATGCACACTGAAGATCTCAGCAGTCTTTATTAGCATTTTATTATGAGGACAATGCAGGAACAGTCACAAACCAGGCAGGGGAACAGAAAATAGGATTTTTTAGAAGTAACCAGTCTTCAGAAAATTAAACTTGGGGACATAAAATGGTAGCATACTTACGTAAAAACTACCATTAAGAAAAATATGAGGGGTCTGGGAATGTGGGTTAGTGAGAGAGTGCTTGCCTAGCATGCAAGAAGCCCTGGGTACGATTCCTCAGAGGCACATACACAGAAAAGGCCAGAATTGGTGTTGTGGCTCAAGTAGTAGAGTGCTACAGACAGTGCCCAGGCCTTAAGTTCAACCCAAGACCTGGCAAAGAGATACCTAGGTAGGTAGGTAGGTAGGTAGATAGGAAGAGAGAAAAGAAGAAAGAAAGAAAGAAAGAAAGAAAGAAAGAAAGAAAGAAGGAAGGAAGGAAGGAAGGAAGGAAGGAAGGAAGGAAGGAAGGAAGGAAGGAAGGAAGGAAGGAAGGAAGATGATAGATTAATGTTTGGACGTCAGGAGAAAAGAAGGGAACACTTCCCAGTCAGGAGGCCTTTTGCAGTGTGCCTTCACATAACCCCAGAGCAGGAAGACTGTCTCTTTCCCACTTCTCAGGCAACCAAGGGCCCCAGAGTCAAGAGGGCAGAGCTAGGTTCTAACTCATGTGCTTGGAGACAAAATAGAAACAGTCCTGCCTCTAGTTAGTCTGGGAATTTGCATTAATTATGTGGAGAATCAAGGAAGGAGAATGAACTGGCAGAGACAGAAGGGTCTTCAAATCTGATAGATGGAGTGTCAAAAACCCACTCCCTAAGACCAGCGAGCAGGGTTTTTTTACTCTATTCCTCCCCTCTCTAAACTGGCTCTCTATTGGTAACCTAAAGGTAGGCTGAGGCTCCCTTCACATGAGGGAGGAAGGTTAATTGGTCATTGTTTGAAGAGGCTGAGTAAAGCCTGACCCTGGTGTAACTTTATCAAATGTTGCAGGTTTTCCCCATTGCTGCTTGTGCCTGGAATAAATGAAGTGGTTTTGCAGTTCACTTCCCTGTTGAGTGTGTACATTCTGCCTCCTAATCCTGTAGGCCTGGTCTCTGCACCTAGCCTGGCTTTTGAAACTGTTTTCTGTCCTTCAATTACAGAGTTACACTGGAGTTCTTCCTGATAACAGAGCTAGGGCTTGGATCCTGAGAACTTCATTTGAATCCAGGACAGGTCAATAATGTTTCTTTCCTTCATCTATAGCTCGAGAACTCTAAGAACATTTAATGTGCAAGTAAATTCTCATCACCAAGGGAAACACAGGAAGCTCTTGAACATCTGACCTTTCAGAAGTGGAAGTGATTTTGTCATAGATTTCCTCCCTTGGCTGGCTTCACCCTGTGATCCTAAGACCTCAACCTCCTGACCTAGGGTGATGGGCATGAGCTACTTGTGCTCTGCTAGGTTCAGAACTATAATGACATTGACAATACAATTCAACTGCTTATCACAAAGGGCTTGTGGAGCATAATAAGCCTTTTAACCTTGGACTTTTAAGAACCCTATAGGACACAATATTACAATGCTACAGTCTGAGAGGATGGGCATATGTATGTGCTACACTTGAACCTTGAGCTCTGACTCCAATTCTGGTGTACATCAGTGTTCATCTTCCAAAGAATGTTCTCGTAATTAGCAAATAGGAAAAGTATTTTAATTAACCCTCACTTTTTTTTTTCCAGTTGTGAGTCTCGAACTCTAGTCTGGGCACTGACCCTGAGCCCTTCAGCTCAAGGTGAACATTCTACCACTTAATCCAAAATGCTAGATGGGTTCTTTTGGTTGTTCACTGGAGATAAGAATCTAACAGGCTTTCCTTTGGACTGTGGTCTTCAGCTCTCAGCCTCAGGAGAAGCTACTGATCCATTTATGAGTCACTGGCACCTGGCCTACTGTTTTTGACAGTCCTGGGGCTTGATTTTAGGGCCTGGGTACTCTCTCTGAGCTTCTTTTTCTCAAGGCTATCCACTTGAGCTACTCCACAGCTTCTGGCTTTTTCTGAGTATGTGGCACTGAGGATTCAAACCCTGGTATTCATGCATGCTGAGCAAGCAATTTACCACTAAGCCACATTTCTAGCCCCACCCTCACAATTTTATCCCTCACTTGCCTATCCTCAAGAAAAGGCTTCTGAGTATAAATCATCTAAAGAAAACCTGATAGGAAGGTTCCAAAGATAAATAAGACAAAGCTCATACTTGTGAGAGACTCTAATCATGTGAAGACTGTGACAAATGCTTCCATTTAATTATGTATTATGTTTCAACACTTAATAAAATATTAATGAAAATGAGTCAATGTCCTAAATTATTGGGTACAAATACTGTAATCAATAAATAAATAAATCAAAGAAAAATAAAATACAAAATCATTCTTTTTCTGGGGTGGGGGGTCCGGTTGTGTGGCTTTAACTCTGGGCCTGGGTGCTGTCCCTCAGCTCTTCAGCTCAAGGCTAGCACTCTACCATTTGAGCAACAGCGCCACTTCTGGATTTTTTCTTTTTGCTTATGAGGTGCTAAGGAATCGAACCCAGGGCCTCAGGCATGCAAGGCAAACGCTCTACCACTGATCCACCTTCATCATAATATGAAATTAACATACATATGTAAGCATACATATCATATAATACACATGTATAGAGATATTTTTTCCATTGCAGGGCCTTCATTCAGGCCCTGGGAACTCTAGCCTGAATTTCTTTCCTCATGGACAGTAAGCTTCGCCTTCACCCATGATGCAAAATAGTTACCTGGATGGTGAGTTCAAATCCTAGCAATGGCAGAAATACTGGCCCCAGTTCCAACACATTGACATAATTTTTAATGGAACCAGTTATGTTTATTCAGTTCCATACTGAATATTTTAAGAAATGTAGAATGTTGTACAGCTATTCAGTCAGAAATCCTTCTCTTACCTCCAAAGTGCTTCTCTGAGAACTACATTGTTTGTCTTTGTTCGTTTTTTATTGTAAAAATATTGTACAAGAGTAAGGTAATGAGTAAATTTCATATTGAGCATTGTTACCTCCTCCTTTGTTTTCCCCCTACCATACCTTCCTTCCCATATCCACAACTACCTCCCCCTGCTTAGGTCAGTGAGTTAGTTTTTCGTTTTTGTTTGGCACAAGGTTTGAACTCAAGTAGTAGCAAGTCTTCCCTGACATTGCTACAGATTTACCAAGACCCTGAGTTCAAATACCAGGCTAGGAAAGAAAACAAGCTGAAATTCCAAACTAGGGAGCTTTATTATTTTTTTTTAATTTAATTTAATTTTATTTGTGAACATACTGTACAGAGGAGTTACAGTTACATGGGCAGGATAATGCGTACATTTCTTACCAAGCATTGCAGCCTCCTCCTTTGTTTACCCTTCACATCCCTTCCCAGCCTCCCCCTCCCCCCCTAATCCCAATCCTTCTCCTTCCCCCCCTTTCCCCCCTTCCCACCCCTGGCACCAACGTTGTAATTTAGTTAAATATTTCTTTTTTCTTTTTCTTTTTTTTTTTTGGCCAACCATGGGGCTTGAACTCAGGTCATGGAAACTCTGCCTCAGCTTGGATCTCCCTAGGCTCGGGTGCAGCCTCCGGAACCATAGCTGATCCTAAGATCCTAGGCCCAGGGGGCTTTCTGGAAGAAAAAAAACTGGGAATCAGAAAAAGTGGCAACCTTCAGGGGGCTGGGGTTTTATTATTTTTTTCTTTGCACAGTGACCATCCTGGGTTTGAATGACATGGCTGCAAAGTAGATATGACCTGCCATTGCTGATGGCTTGTGGGCTATCAGTGAAGCCATAGGACAACCTGTGAACATAGGCCCTGGGTTCAAATCCCAGTCCTGACACCAATGGCAGGATATCACAAGAGACTCATTCTTATGCATGGGAATATCCATTGAATGAGTAGTTCATGCATCCGTCTAATCTAAAATTGGATGCAATAGTCCTAGAATGTTGATTGAGCTTAACGTATAGTTTATTAAGCATGAAAAGAATATTATTCCTTCAATGGTGGTATAATAAATACCTAAGAGTTGGTAGGAACGTAGTAGGTGTCATTCAATCATAGATAGACGGCGCTGGCACTCTTTAACAATATATATTACTTTGTATACCACCGTCTGCCTATCCATGTATCGCTGTTTTGGCCAAACCTGGGGGTCGATCTCAGTGCCTGGGAACCACTTGACAGCTTCATTGGCTAGAGGCTGCCATGCTCAAACTCAAACATTCATGAATTGGGCCTGCTAGGCCCTGAGTTCAGATCTTAGCACTGCCAGGCATGATGGAGAACACATCTAAAATCTAGATTCTATGTGATAGGATGTAAACAATGTAATAAATTGTATAAGTGTCATAAGAGTCAATACAATAAATGGGAAATAAATTAATAAAACAGGAAATAAAATGAATAAACGCACCAAACACAATATGGACTGAACATCTGAACGGAAGTATAAATCCTATTGTTAAAATGTATATAAGGAGTAACTTTTCCAGGACTGAGGCTTGAATTCAGTCCCCCTAAGAGGAGGGAATGGCGGGAGATCCTGAGATACTTGCTTCTGGACCTAGGAAGAGTCATGACATGCGATCAATCTCATCCTTGAATGAGTAGTTTGTGCATGATGCGAGTAGGAAATGATATGCAAGACTCATGTGGTATAGATTATTTGTAAAGAAGAGTTAATGAAGCATGACAATAATTATCACAGACATGAAATTAATGCATCAGAAAAGATCCAAATATAGGTACTCACAGATTGGATTTCATCACAGGTCACCATCAATCCTACTCTATACAAATATGTACTTATTTGCTTTCTACCTTCAACTTATGAATGGATGACTATTATGCTCCCCACTCTCCCCCCAAGGGGCTCAAATTCAGGTTCTGGGAATGATGAGCTCCTTTGTCGCTCACAGGCTGGTGTGCGCATCTGGACCCATTCACCAATTGGGCCTGCTAGGCCCCGAGTTCAGATCCCAGTCCTGCCAAAAGATTCATCTTCACGTCAGAAGCCAATGGTTGCATCTGTTTTCCTTTCCTGTGCAAGTCTTGGGTCTCAGCAAGGATAGAGAATGCATGGGCCACCCTGTGGTCATGGGAATAAGTTGTTATCCATGTCAGCCCAGTTATACCTGTCATCATATACATAAGAAAATACACAATACATCCATGAATAGCATACAAAATAAACACAATAAGTACACTCAATGCACGATGCAGTCCACACATGAATGTGAATATACATCCCATATTTAAATGATGCATTGAGCACTATTTTGGCCTCCCTGTGGCTCGATCTCAGTTCCTGGGAAGAGCCCATCTCCTTACTGACTCAAAGTCTGGTGTGATCACATGGACCGATTGGGCAGTTGGGCCTCCTAGGATCCGAGTTCGAAGCCCAGCACTACCAAAAATTCACCCTGATGTGAGAAGCCAGTCATTGCACCTGTTTTCCTGTGCTGTGCAAATTCTGAGTCTGAGCCAGGATGGAGAATATATAGGAAAATGATGTCAGCTTATATTTCCATAATTCATTCATCTGCAATAACAATTTGCAAGACTGGAGATGTGAAGAACTTAGACATGATTTTATTCTCATTCATTTGGAAGATTAATCTTTAGTCAACAGGAAAGTTTAAAAATGGCTTAGAATTTATTCCTAACTACCAGTTTTTATAAATGGCTTTGTACAATGGTATGTGAGTATTTTATTTTACAAAGGATAATTTTTTCTACTACCTATAAGTTTTGGAATGAGAAGAAAACTAAAATTTACTACTTAGAGGAATGTGATAGAAATAGAAGACAGATTTTATGTTTGTCACATCTCTCATCAGTACCCATATTCAAGACTTAAAGTCATATTTATTACTATGTTAGACAGAGAGGGAAAATATATAATAAGGCAACACATGATAAGGCAACTATTAGTGACACTTTAGAATGTACCTTCTTATGTGATGAAATTTACTTTATTAGCTAATATTTGGATTTGGAATATGGGAGGCTGATCTATTTAACACATTTCTGAAAGGCACCTACTGAACAACACAAATGGTGGGGGGTACTATTTCTACACTTTAATGAATGGTTGAACTTGTTTGGTATTAGTGCTGAGTACGTAAATCAACTCTATTGTAACTTGCTCGCTACACTTGAAAACCTTTTAATGTCACTATCATCTACTTGTCAAGTGTTATTTTGGTGAATATGATTTGAAAAAGTTTATTTGAAAAGGAATATACTTTCAGGAGATTAAATGTAGGTTACATTGGTTTGAGAATGACAACATTTTTAAACTACAGAACCAAGTTTTACTGAAGTACCAGTGTTTTGAAGCACTAAGGGTCTTCTCAATTAATGTTTTTCTAAATTATATTTGACCTCTAAATCAAGTTTTCCTAGTCTTGGTAGACCAATTATGGATCTATGATTCCAGAAATTATATTTTTGGCTGCACTGAAATCTTTCATTAATCATTAGGAGAGGGGTATTAAAAATAACCTTGTTCATTTGTGATTTTGTTCACTCATATGGGCTGGTCATCTGTAAATTGAAAGTTTGAATTACAGTACATTCATTCAAATTTTGTGATCTCATCTTTCATTTTAACTTGCCTTGCATTTCACAATTGATTACTGCTAATTCTTGTAAAGAATTGGGGCCCTGAAATATTATAGGAAATGAGAAATTGAGATGAGTCTTCAATTATTTTCTGTTGATATGTTGCATGGGCCTATGTGAGAAGTCATGCCCTTGTTATCTGATGATGCAGATAACTGGGACCTGGTATCCTAGGACCCGTGGGTCCTGCAGAAAAATAATAGCTTTTAGACATCATATCAGCAAAATTTGGGTATAATCAGCAAGAATGCTTCAGAAATATGGAGAAAAACACTTTGCGACCATGGAGTTAAGACAATAAACAGAGCATCAGAATAAAATCCCTTATATATTAGCAGAAAACAATACTGTTATTTTACCATGTGAATTCCGAAGACCATGAACACTTAGAAGGTATCACAAGTTTATACCGAAGATATTGCATTAATACTTTTTATATTCTAATATATATTCTAAACCTAATTATTTATATTCCAATTTATTTATGGGAATAGATGTCAATATATTTGTCAAATTATCAATTCTAGTAAGATTCACATTATGAAATTTAAAATCAGCACATATAAATATATAAGTATATATAATATAAAAATTGTTTTGCATTGTTGTGTTGTGTTTAGGGAATCAAAGGCAACTCTGTTTTAAAGTATTATTCCATTACCTCTACCTCAGTTTTTGGTAGAGTTAGACTTAAAGCTTTACCATTTGTAGATTTATAGCCTAGAGGCAAGAGGAAACACTGTGATTAAAACATTACCAATTTAAGGCCTAATATCGAGGAGAAACATATGGACTTCTCCAGGAGCTATGGAAATATTTGGTGGTAGAATGTCAGAAGTGTAAGTTCCTGCTTGGTTGGATGATAGACAGGCCAGGACAATAGGTAATCATGCATATGAACAATTTTTTTCACTTTCTTGGCTTTAGCTACTTTTGAAATGATAAGTACAATTAACAATTATGTTTTGATAAAATACCTTCCATTCTGAACAATTCTGTCTGAACTGTTCATCTCTCTATGATTCCTTGTAACTAAGATTAGCTTTGTTCCAGTAAGACAATCTATGCTTTCAGGATAAGATATTCTGGTTGGTCTGTTCCTACATGGAAGAAGGGTAAAAGTTTAGGTAGATATTTGTCCCAGCAAGACCTCATTTGGGAAATTTTAAGCTGCAGAAAGTTAGAAGTAGCTCTTAAGCAAGGCTTACTTTGAGTCCATTAGCTCCACAAAGCTAACTCAGTTGATAAATAAATACTTGAAAAGCCACCACCTTTGGACTTAGCTGTAAAGGTTTCAAAGTATGATCAAATTTAAAATGAAAATGACAAAATAGTCATTGACAAAAAAATTGTAAATGTGAGCAATCGAACAAACTATATAAGTTTTTTCCAGTATACACAGATTTTTAGAGAAATGAGATCAATAGCATTTTTAGGAACAATAAGGGTTCCTTGTTACAAAAAGACAACTATGGATACATGCCTTTATAAATATTATATCATTACGTACTTAAATTTAGAGTATACTACATGCTTCAGCAGCAGGTCTACCCAAATTACAACAATACAGAGATTAACATGGCACTTGCACAAGGATGATATAAAAATTTGTGAAGTATTCCATATTTTTCATTCTTCTGATGCAAGAAATGAAAAAAAGTTATTAAAAAGTTGATTACAAAAATACAAGTGTAACATACATGTAATTCATAGAATTAAAGGTTAGTTTGACATCAGTGTATTAAATTTTCACCTTAGAAAGGTAACCTTTACAAAACTTAAAATTAGATAACATTGCCATTTTATCCCAAAGAAATAAAATAAGAACCCAGTAAAAAAAGGAATCTTAAATTCCTTCTATGTGGAATGCAATCTGAAAGGTCACATTTATTAATGAATCTATACATGATATAACAATGTAGAATTCAAAGTATTATATCTAGGACGAATGAAATAGATTATGGACATTATACAAACATAGATATACTTTTTTCAGAAAAGCACTCGGAACATCTTTAGTTTCTATACTATTCATTCCAACAGATAAGTTAAAATTATTTCTGATTAAAAAATTCACAAACTCTGCAGGAATCATTATAGATGTATAGAAACAACTCTTGAAAACATTTTGATATCAAAGTCATGCAATTCACTTGGAAGAATACCATGGAATACATGAATTTTTATAGTAAGATATTGCTGATGCTTTGTATTGTGAAAAAACAATTTGTAGGGACACAAAAGATGGACTGGCATTTTTGAAATTTAAGAATCTTAACCAAACCATAACGACTTAGTAGAACAATTTGTACAGCCTTTGACAACTTCAAAGAGGTAGTGATACATACTTATCCTTTTGGCAATATCAAATGCAGTTTCTTCCAAGTTGTTCTCCAGACCTTGTTTGATATAATGGTTCAACAGAAGGAGATACAGAGTATCTTTGCTATTTCTATTCCCAGCAGCAAGATGCAAGGGGGTCAAGAGCCCTTTAGTTTGGGGATTGGTATCTGCATCATGATGAAATAATAAAGAAGCCACTCTGGTATTATTCCACATATAAGCACTGTGCAGGGGTGTCCAGCCATTCAGAGTTATTGCATGAATATCTGCCTTGAGCTAGCAACTCATGGACAATGTCTAAGTGTCCACTCTAAGCTTACCGATGAAGAGGGGTATACTCATCCTCATCCCTAGTATTCATCTGGGTGGCCTTTTTGGAAAGTAGTCTCCGCACCATAGTAAGCCGATAAATTTTGGCATCCCAAAGAAGAAATTTGCTTGGATCCTACTCCATTTTTTTCTTGCAATTCATACCATTCCTCACTTTTTCATCTTGTTCCTTGTCTTCATCAGAATTGCCTAACCAGAGACTTTGAGTGCCAGTGGGAATGAGATGTCCATGTATTTCCCCAATAGTTCACATTGGTTGAACTAGTCAGAAAAAACTGAATTTTTTGCATATGTATTTTCACCATGATTTATTTTCTCTTTTTCCATTTTTACTATTCTAAATTATTCTAACTGGAGAGTAGTGAATTGATAGAGAGCAGAGGAAAGATTTTCCTCAGTATTCAAAGGTACAGAGTGAAAATGAGGACCAGTGGTGTCTTCATGTGCAGCTTTTTCTAGGAATGAGAAAATAGGAAACAATGCCTTCTATGTAAATGATTTGGGAAATACCATGTTATAGTGTAAGAGAACTCACTATTCAACATATTGTCTTTAAGAGCTTTCTAGTAGCTTTCTAATGTTGGTATTCAACATTATAAAAAATGTATAATGCAGTAGTAAAATAGAAGTCCTTTGTATGACTACCTAAATTCTTGTTTTTTAAAGACACTGGTTTTCATATAAAAATAGGCCTATCTATTGTCTGCAGGTGATTTTGATGATTGAAGATGCTTAATGAGAAGTCAAAATGTATTAGTAGTCCTTTGCTGCCAATTAAATTTCACTTTTTCTTCTTGGAGAATATAATGATCAAAGCAATAGTTCAGAATCAGCAAGCAATAGTTCAGAATCATGCTTCAAGCGCAAGTGAATCACCAGTAAGTAATCCTCGATTCCATTTTCCACAAAGTTTTGTCACAGATACATTCTGCCTGCCTTCTCTAGCTGCTTTCCTAGCCTGGACCTGTTCCTTCATTGTATAGGAAAAGTGTGATTCAACTGATTTCAATCAGATCTGTTAGTAGAATTATCAAGTATTTAGATTCTTTTTTTTAAAATTATTTGTGGGGCCTGACCTGGGCACTGTCCTTGAGCTCTTCAAATCAAGGCAAGCGCTGTACCACTTGAGCCACAGCACCACTTCTGGATTTTTCTGTTTATGTGGTGCTGTTTTGGGAAATGGCAGAGCAGAAAGTGAAATGATGCAATCAAAAATGTAAAAACAAAATAAATTAGGATAATTATGGAGCAATCATGAAAGAGAGAGAGGAAAAGAGACACAGATGTGCAATGACCTAGCTAGCCACAAAATCTATGCTTCTAATCAATTACAGAGCAAACAATTTTTTATTTTTTAAAAGAGATGGAAATAGAATTTATGTATTTACTTGAAATTAGTAAATACATTTTTAGTCGCCTACATAAAGAGACATAGCTTTGACCAAATTACAGACAAGAATCTTAATCCTTGGGCTGGGAAGGTGGCTCAGGGTAGAGTGCTTGCCTTGCAGCTTACTACAGTGCAGACACTACTTTCCAAAAAGGCTACTCATATGAATACTAGGGATGAGGATGAGTATACCCCTCTTCATCAGGAAGCTTAGAGTGGACACCTAGACCTTGTCCATGAGTTGGTATCTCAAGGCAGATATTCATACAATAACTGTGAATGGCTGGACACCCCTGAACAGTGCTTATATGTGGAACATATTGCAACAGCACATACACACACACACACACACACACACACACACACACACACACACACACACACACATACACACACCCCATCAGATTTCTTCTTAAATATTTTTTGTGTATGGTCTTAAGAAGAAATCTACATTACTAACTTGAATTTCTGACAGGACAATATCATCACTGTACATCTTGCTTCTGTGCTTTCAGTTTTAAATTACTATATAAGTATGTGCATTACATAAGTATAGGAAAAAGTAGGAGCCACACGGGTGGCTCAGGTCTTTAATCCTACCTAATCAGAAAGATGAAATCTGATGATTGTGCTTTGAAACCAGACCAAGAAAAAAAAGTCCATTAGATTATGAATTGAAAGTAACCACAGAAGCTTGAAATGGAGTTGTATTATTAGCAGTAAAATGCTAGCCTTGAGAAAACTAAAACAAAATAAATAACAAATTCTGAGACAGAGCCAGGCCCTGAGTTCAAGCTATATATTAGCACCAAACTAATGAATGAATGAATGAACTAAAAATAAATTAAATGGTCACATGTGGAGAGACAGGTAAAATGTAACAACCATGGTGACTGGATTATGTATTATTTTGTAAAAAGGAAAATTATCATTTTTCCTAATCACTAATATTTTACTTGAACTTTTTTGTACAATAAACTCCGAATTTGACATGCATGTATATGTGTGTGTACATGTGCGCACATGTGTATGTATGAGTGTGTGTGTGTGTGCTCGTTTGCAATGTTGCTTGCCAATGAGGACAGAGTGAAGCTGAAAAGAGCTGTGTTGCAATGTTGTTATTTATCAGTGTTCCGTCCTGTCATTTCAGTGGAACCACCCTTCTTTACATTTTATTTGTCAAATAATAACATCATCATAATCAAAGTATTTACAACATTAAGTTAGATAAAAGAGATCACTTTCAGCTCTTTGTATATGTTAGGCAAGAAGATACACATATATTTGGGTAGTAAGTTATTGCTGTAAGATGACTGTCAGTACAAAATATGTATTTGACCTCTTAAATTGGTTATACTTTTAAGATATACTCATGGAGTGAGTTTGACTGACTTGACCAAACAGGTATTACTCTCTGGTTATTCCTGTGAAACTCAAGGTGGATAAACTCTTTCCGGATTTCTGTTGAAAATAACTTTCTTTGTAAGATCATATCTATTCACACTAAGATAATAAATCCCGTATTTTTTAGGTTTGAATATCCCATCATGTTGACTGAAAATCAGTATTGTGGATATGTTTGTTAGATACACATTGCAAAAAAAAAAAGCATGTGTCACCTCCAGATTGTGGATGCATTTGAAGTTGTATTTTACATACAAAGGTTTCTTCATTAATAGTTCTTTTGTGGGAGTAACTATCACAACTTTAACAATTAAGTCTTTTTGAATATCTTTTCCAATAGAAATAACATTCCAGAGCGAGTCTTGCAATTTCTGAAAACCCGTTGAATATTTTAGTGTTATTTCAGTTCATTGACTACACAGCTAAAGACATTTTTGAAATAAACATTGTTAAAATCTGAAAATGTAAGTGGGGATATAGGTTTTTTTTTATGCATCATTTTATGAAAAGACAGTTCTTATGAAACTAAAAGATAAAGAATAAAAGAATGGAAGTGAATTGGGTGAGCTAATTATTAGTATAACTTTGTTTTCTATTAGCGTAGTCCTTTGAAAGTACATGATGAATTTAAATTATGTCCTTTGTGACACTATGATTCAGTTATTTTTAGAATCTTTGTAGTTATAAGAGTGAATTTGTAGTATAAATAAATGTTTTTGGAAATGATTAGGATTAATCTTGTGTTTTGTTTCCTACTCCCAAGAAAATGAGTTATTTTCAACTGTTAACAGTTTACAATTGAATCTTCAGCATCATGAGAAATTTTGAACAAATATAGTATTATTTATGTCTTTTTGGGGGGAGGAGGGGGTCTGGCAGTGGGGCCTGAACTCTCGGCCTGGGCGCTGTCCCTCAGCTCTTCAGCTCAAGGATAGTGCTCTTCGACTTGAGCCACAGTGCCACTTGCGGCTTTTTTCTTTTTGCTTATGTGGTGCTGAGGAATCAAACCCAGGGCTTCACGCATGCAAGGCAAGCACTCTACCACTGAGCCACCTTCCCAGCCCTTTATGTCTTTTAAAATCAATTGTATTCACAAGTTGGAGAGGCTTTAATTCATACTTAGGTCTTGTTGTCTATGATTTTTATCCTCTCATTCCTAACATTAATGATTGGTCAGACTGCATTTTTGGGTACATGAAAGGTAAAATATTTATCTAGAGTCAAAGGTGATTTTTATATGTCTTATTTTAATAGCATTTTAAAGTAGTACCTTTCTCTCAAAATGTTGGGTATAAAAAGCAATTAAAATACTTCTAATGGTAAACAACTTAGTTGAGCTACAATGTGGAAATGATTGGTCCATAAGACCTGCAGTCTGTTTCCATCAGGAATTGGGGAGGTGATTCTTTCAGTAAGACAGTGTTAAACAAAGATAGGGTCCCCAGGCAGTCAGTGTTGAATGAAGGGATAGAATATGATTTCTGCTATTTTGACCTAGAAACCAAGAATGTTATACTTTAGCAGTTCTTTTCACCAGGGAGGTATTCATTGATTATGAACTTTGAGTATTCATATTACAGTTCCCTATTTTCTAACAAAGATAAAGTGAAATATTATGAGTGTACACAATAATTCTGGGAAATTTTCCTAGAATTAGTAGACTAAGTGCTGGTATTTTAGTCATAAAATAGAATGAGGTTAATTGATACAGTGGGAGATGAACCTCAGGCTCACACTTACCATGTGTGCAATGTTGTACTAGTAATTCCAACTCTGAGGACTTCAATATCATCGTCTGAGAATTAAAAATGTAAGTAGTTCAACTTTATGGAATTATTGTGAGGATTAAATTAGATACCATAGGTAAAGTACTTGGAAAAACAATCAATTAGCATTTGGCAAATTCTACCTGTTATTTTATCATGTGGTTAATTCTAACATCTTTTACTGTGATTTTTATTGTGTTTCTTTATGATGTGCAATGTGATGGTTTTCCCAAACTGATTCTCACAATTCACATTCCATTCAACAAAAAGAAATGTGTAACAATTCCGTTTGTTTTGCTCCTTATTAACTTTTGTTTCCATTTTATTTTATAATGAAATATGATTTCATAAATCTACTGTAGATGCAAAAATATGTTAATATATTTCTAACTGTATGTATTGTTCTATACATATACACATATAATACACAGGTTACAATGATTATTTATAACTTCTGTAACTATACAATTTACTAAATTATTAAAAACATCGACAGCTCATGCCTGGAATCCTGGTGACTCAGGAGGCTGAGATCTGACTATCATGGTTTGAAGCCATCCTGGGCAGGAAAGTCCATGAGCCTCTTATCTCCAAACAACCAACCGAAAATCAGAATTGGAACTGTGGATCAAAGTATTAGAGTGGTAGCCTTGAGAGAAAAAGCTTATGGACATCACCCAGGCTCTTAGTTCAAGAACTACAATCTACCCCCAAAAAATCTATTTAATTTACACCTGTGTAAGTAGAGTATTTCCATCACCCAAATGCACATCCATGCTCATTTGCAAGGTAACTCTGTTTTGCCTAAAGTACACTAAACATTATCACTAAAGGACCATTGGAATGTGGTTTCATTCTATCTCTCTAATGGATTTTCCCCACTCAAATACTCAAGTGTTACAATTGTTCTAATTATTAAAATCATAGCTTTTTTCTTTAATAACCCTAATATTAGAGTTTGAATTGAGTGTTTTGTTCCCCTTAAATAGGTGTTCTTACCACTTTGTCATGCCCCCAGCCCTAAGTAATCCTGATTATTTTTCAGCTAGAAAATGGCTTCCTACTTGTGCATGAACTTGGCCTCAGTCCACTTGATGTTATTCTACCTGGAATTTAGAATAACAGGTGCATGGCATTGTGTACAGAACTTTCTGTTCCATCTGGGCTTTTGCCACTATCCTCACAACATTGCACTCCCATGTAGTCACGAATTTCATAAGCTTGTCATACCTGATTTTTTTTCTAAATCTTTCATTTCCTGCAGGCTCTTGTGTAATGAATTAATTTGTGTTTTCTTGGGTTGTTTATTTCATTTGAATCTATGTGTTGAGTTGTTCCTCACTTTTCCTTTTGTTTCTTTCCCTCAAGTTCTTGCCTAAAGTGCTGAGAAACCAATTCTTCTTTCTCAAGATAGTCAGGGTGAACATTATTTATTCCAAAGCAATTTCAGTATCTATGAATGGTATACACATGCTAACCGCTGAGAAGGGTGTTTTTATTTTCATGGCAGTCTTTGGCATACACAGACAGATCATGAAATATATGAAGAAAATAAAACTACAGATGAATGCCAAGAGGAGAATAAGCTATTATTAATTGTTTGACAGAGGTTTCTCTTCTAGTGAAAGAAATATATTGCTTGATGCAGGATTTCACAAAATCATATTGCTAGGAGGAACCTAAAAAATCATCTAATACTATAGACTTGAAAGTGATGAATTGACTTCCTGAATAATTTACTTTTGGGTCAAATAAAAGCAGGCTTCCAAAAAGAGAGTCGATTTTAGAGAAACATGATGAATTTTATGTAAATATGTCCTTAGCTGATTTTGTTAATTTGTGAACTAATACAGGGAAATAAAGTACAGCAAGATAAAAAAATATAAACTTCACATTGAAATACTCATTTGTGTTTTTGTATGTGTGCATGCATGTGCGAGTACACACACGCACATGTGCATGTGTTGCAGAGCTTCTGCAAGGCAAAGGACATAGTTAGCAAGATCGATAGAAAGCCCACGGATTGGGAGATGATCTTCATTAGCCATACAATGGACAAGGGTCTCATCTAAAATATACCTGGAACTCAAAAAATTAAATCCCCCAACAACAAATCCTCAGAGAAACAACTGCCCAATAAATAAGTGGGCTAAAGACTTAAAGGGAAACTCTGAAGAGGGAAGGATGGCTGATAGACATATGAAGATATGCTCAACCTCTCTAGCTATAAAAGAAATGCAAATCAACCCAGCATTGAGATACCACCTCAGCCCAGTTAGAATGGCTATAATAAAGAATTCTAATAACAACAGATACTGGAGGACATGGGGACAGAAGGGAATCTTAGTGCATTGTTAGTGGGAGTGTAAACTTGTTCAACCACTTTGGAAAGTAGTATGGAGGTTCCTCAAAAGACTCCACATAGAGCTCCCCTATTTCCCAGCAATCCCACTTTTGGTCATTTACCCAAATTACCACAAACAAGACCATACTAAAGTTTCCAGCACATCTATGTTTATGGCAACGTTATTTATAATAGCTAAGATATGGAACCAACCCTGATGCCTCTCATTAGATGAATGGATCTAGAAAGTGTGGTAGATATACACAATGAAATTCTATGCCTGTATCAGAAAGAATAACATTGCCCCATTTGTTAGGAAATGGAAAGACTTGGAAAAAATTAAGTGAAGAAAGCCAGGCCCAAAAATATAGGTCGCATGGTTTCCCTTATTTGCAAAAACTAGTATATTTTTGAGACAAGCAGAAAAGGTAAGATAAGTTCATGTTAGGTGAAATGAACCCCAAGATAATTATTGAAATGTTTTTTTTTCTTTCTTGCAATTGTTTCTAACATATTTGTAAGATTATTTCTTTGTTGCTTTGTATGTCCCTACCCCATGGTATAAACCCCTACTTCCATTTTATTTGATATTGTTAAAATTTGTGGAGGGAATGGGCAAAACCCAACCTTTAAATATGGATACGTCGGACCCATTGCAACAATGAGCTATACAAGTCATTATGTCCAATAAGGAACTTTACAACTTTTTCTGTTGGGGGGGTGGAGAGGGGAAATGGGAAGGGATGAGAAGTGGAAACAGGAAGAGGCAACAATGCTTGGTAAGAAATGTACTCATTACCTTACCCATGTAATTGAAACCCCTCTGTACGGTATTTTGAAAAAAAAAATTTTTTAAGTTTGTCAGAATAATGTCAAAAATTTTTGACAGAATAATCATTAGTGTCTCGCCTAGAATCTGGATATGGTTAGTAACTCTAGAGGATTTTCTCATGCTTTCAAAATTTTCCGTAAACATATACGAATGAGGTGGTTTATACCTATAATCCTAGCTACTCTGAAAATAGAAATGTCGATAGTTGCAATTCAAGGTCAAGTTGGAAAACATAAAAGAGACCTCCAGCTCAATCAATAAAAGCTAGGTGTGCCAATGTGTGGCTGTCATGCTACCTATCTTGAACATAAACTAGGAAATTCACTATCCAGGTAGCTTAGGAATAAATAAATACAAGATTCTATCTCAAAAATAATCAAAGCAAAAATTACTGGATGTGACATGGTTCAAGTGGTCAGAGGCCTGCCTGGCAAATGCAAGGCTCTGAATTTGAATCCAAGTACTTACCTCAAAAAATTAAAAGTAAACAATATGAATTATTTCTCTAAATCACTTCTCAGTGCAATTATTGTATGTATTCTTCTAATAATCTGGTAGTGAAGGCAGAGAATTGATTAAACCAGATCAATATAATAGGTGAAATGAACCCCAAGTTAAGAATTGAAATGTATTTTTTTCTTTCTTGCAATTGTTTCTAACATATTTATCAGATTATTTCTTTATACTGGGAACGCCAAGTTTCTTCATGGCTCACTCTTCATGGTGTGCTCATGTGGAACTATTCACCAATTAGGCCTTCTAGGCCCCGAGTTCAGATCCCAGCCCTGCCAAAAGATTCATCTTGATGTCAGAAGCAAATTGTTGCCCCTGTTTTCCTTTCCTGTGCAACTCCTGGGTCTCAGCTAGGATGGAGAATGCATGGGCCACCCTTTGGTCATGGGAATAAGTTGTTATACATGTCAGCTGAGTTATACCTGTCATCATATACTCAAAAAATACACAATACATCCATGAATACCATACAAAACAAAGACAAGAACTACACTTAATATACGATGCAGTACACACACGGATGTGAATATACATCCCATGTTTCAATGACGCATTGAGGACTATTTTGGCCTCTCTGGGACTCAATCTCAGTTACTGGTAACAGCCCAGCTCCTTCTTGGCTCACAGTCTGGTGTGTTCACGTGGACCCATTGGGAATTTGGGCCTCCTAGGCCTTGAGTTCGAATCCCAGCACTGCCAAAAATTCACCTTGATGTGAGAAGCCAGTCGTTGCACCTGTTCTCATGTGCTGTGCAAATTCTGGTTCTCAGCTAGGATAGAGAAGGTATAAGCAACTCTATACTCATGGGAATAGGTTGTCTTCTAGATCACCACAGTGATATCTGTCAACCTATACTCAAGAAAATACACAATACTTTTCATCATAGAGGTCCTTCACTTCTTTGATTAAGTTAATTCCTAGGTATTTTATTTTTTGTGGGGTTATTACAAATGGAGTTGCTTTCCTAATTTCATCCACACTTTTCTCATTGTTGGCATACAGAAAAGTCATTGATTTTGTGGGGTTAATTTTAAACCCTGCTACTTTGTCAAAGTTTTGAAACAGCTTGAGTAATTTGGGAGTGGAGTCTATGGGATTATTTAAATACAAGATCATGTCATCTGCAAAGAGGGAGAGTTTTATTTCTTTTTCCCTATTTGGATCCCCTTTATGTATGCATCTTGTCTTATTGCTGTAGCTAAGCATTCTAATACTAGATTGAAGAGAAGTGAAAGCTTTAAAAACTTGAAAAAGGATATCGAAACAGAACTTAGAAAATGGCAAAACCTTCCATGCTTCTGGATTGGAAAGATTAACATCGCGAAAATGGCAATACTTCCCAAAGCTATCTACAAATCCCATGCAATACCTCTCAAAATTCCAACCTCATTCTTCAAGGAAATAGAAGAGATAATCCAAAAATTCATATGGAACAATAAAAGACCCCGAATAGCAAAAACAATCCTCAACGCAAAGAACACTGCTGGAGGAATATCAATACCAAATTTCAAACTCTACTATAAAGCCATAGTAATCAAAACAGCTTAGTACTGGCACAAGAACAGACCTCAGGACCAATGGAATAGAATTGAAAACCCAGAAATGAACCTACAGACCTATAGCCATCTAATGATAAGGGAGCTAAAAAAATAGAATGGAAGGAAGACAGCCTATTCAGTAAATGGTGCTGTCAAATTGGTTAACTACTTGTAGAAAACTAAAACTAGATCGTCAAATATCACCTTGCACTAGAATCAACTCCAAATGGATCAAAGACCTCGGAGTCAAAGCAGACACTCTGGAAACATTACAGGAGAAACCCTAGGTCTCCTTGGTGCAGGCAGAAATTTTCTTAATAGAGACCCAGAAACACAACAAATCAAAGAAAAGTTGGACAAATGGCATTGCATGAAGTTGCAGAGCTTCTGCATGGCAAAGAACATAGCTAGCAAGATCAATAGAAAGCCCACAGATTGAGAGAAGATCTTCACTAGCCATACAACGGACAAGGGTCTCATATCTAAAATATACTTCTAATTCAAAAATTAAATCCTCCAACAAGAAATCCCCAAAGAAAGAACTGCCCAATAAATAAGTGGGCTAAAGACTTAAAGAGAAACTTCTCTGAAGAAGAAAGAAGGATGGCCAATAGACACATGAAGAAATGCTCAACCTGCCTAGCCATAAAATACATGCAAATCAAAACAACATTGAGATACCAGCTCACCCCAGTTAGAATGGCAAAAATCAAGAACTCTAATAACAACAGACGCTGGAGGGGATGTGGACAGAAGGGAATCTTACTTCATTGTTGGTGGGAGTGTAAACTTGTTCAAACCCGTTAGAAAGCAGTATAGAGGTTTCTCAAAAGACTCCACATAGAGCTCCCCTATGACCCAGCAATCCCACTTTTGGGCATTGACCCAAATGTTTACAAACAAGACCACACTAAAGCTTCCAGCACAACTATGTTTATTGCAGCATTATTTACCATAGCTAAGATATGGAACCAACCCAGATGCCCCTCAGTATATGAATGGATCAAGAAAATGTGGTATATATACACAATGGAATTCTATGCCTCCATCAGAAAGAATGACATTGCCCAATTTGTTAGGAAATGGAAAGACTTGGAAAAAATTATTTTAAGTGAAGTAAGCCAAGTCCAAAGAAACATAGATCCCATGGTTTCGCTTATTTGCAATATCTAGTATATGTCTGAGTCAAGCAGAAAATGTCAGATAAGGTGATGTTAGGGAAATGAACCCTAAGATATGTATTCAAATGTTTTTTTCTTTCTTTCTTTTTTTTTTTTTTTGGGTCCGGTTGTGGGTCCTGAACTCTGGGCCTGGGTGCTGTCCCTCAGCTCTTCAGCTCAAGGCTAGCACTCTACCACTTGAGCCACAACGCCACTTCCGGCTTTTTTCTTTTTGCTTATGTGGTGCTGAGGAATCGAACCCAGGGCCTCAGGCATGCAAGGCAAGCGCTCTACCACTGAGCCACCTTCCCAGCCCCTCAAATGTTTTTTTCTTTCATGCAATTGTTTCTAATTCATTTATAATATTATTTCTTTGTTGCTTTGTATGTCCTTCCCCTACAGTATAAACCCTGCTTTCACTGTATTTGCTGTCAGTACAATTTTTGGAGGAGAAGGGAAAAAACAAGTCATTTAAGGATAACTGTGGACCCGTTACAACAATGAGAAGTACAAGTTTTCATGTCGAAAACGAACTTTACAACTTTGGTGTGTGGGTGGGGAGGATAGGGTCGGGGAGAGGGGAGGCTGGGAAGACATGTGAAGGGTAGACAAAGGAGGAGGCTGCAATGCTTGATAAGAAATGTACTCATTATTTTGTCCATGTAATTGTAACCCCTCTGTACAGTATGTTCACAATAAAAAATAAAAATTAAAAAAAAGAAAATACACAATACATCAATGAATAAGACAATATAAAGAGAATGACTACATCAAATGCAAGATGTCGCCCACCCATATTTGGAAATATAGATCCTTTGTTTAATTATGAATTTATGACTATATTGGCCCCCACCAGGACTCCATCTCAGGTCCCAGAAATGGCTTAACTCCTTAGTGGCTCATAGGCTGGTGTGCTCACCATGATCCATTCACCAATTGGGCCTGCTAGGCCTTGAGTTCAAATTCCAGCACTGCCAAAGATTCATTCTGATGTTAAAAGCCTAGGGTTGCACACGTTTTCCTGTTCTGTGAATGTCCTGGGTGTCATTGAGAATGGAAAATGCTATATAAGCAACTCAATAGCCATGGGATTAGGTTGTCATCCATGTAAGCACAGTTATATCTGTCAACATATTCAATATAATGCACAATGCATCCATGAATAAGATAAATAAAAATTAATAAAAAGTATAAATACACTTAATGCAAGATGCATAACACACCTGTAGGTAAAGAGAGATCCTATGTTTAAAAAAGGTGGGCTTGCTATTTTGTTCAGTGCTGGGGCTTCAAATCAGGTCCTGGACCAGGCCTGACATTCTAGTCTTCAAGGATGGTGAGCTTCCCCTTCCTCCTCAGTGCAACAGTGCTATCCAAACCTGAGTTTAAATCCCAGCATTCACAAAAGATTCATCCTGTTGTCAGAAGCCAGTTGTTGTAAACGTTTTCCTCTCCTGTGTAAGTCCTGAGTCTCAACTAGGAAGGGGAATTCATAGGCAGCCCTATAACCATGGGAACAGGTTGTCATCCATGTCAGCACAGTTAAACCTGTCACCTTACTTAGTCAAATACAAAATACCTCCATGAAGTAGAGACAAAATAAGGAGAAGTTCACCGAACTTTTACAAGTTGCTATACACACATGTTTGTCAATATAGATCGTATGTTTAAAGTATGAATTCATGACTATAGTGGACCACCCTGGTGATCAATGTCAGATCCTGGGAATGGCCTAGCTCATTAGTTGCTCACAGGTTAGTGTGTTCACCTTGACTTATTGGCCAGTTGGCCCTACTAGGCCCTGAGTTAAGATCCCAGCACTACCAACAAGTGAATCGTGGAGTAAGAAGCCAAGTGTGAAACTTGTTTTCCTTTTCTCTGAATATCCTTGGTGATCCTGAGAATCCTGGCATGATGGAGAACATTTCTATAAATCTAGATGCTCTGTGAAAGGATGTCATCAATGTAATATATGGAAGGGGTTTCATCATAGTACAATCAATGGTAAATAAATTAATAAACAAAAAATACAAGAACAACCACACCAAACATGTATGGACTGAACATCTATAGGTAAGTATCAATCCTATCTTTACAATGTGTATAAATAGTATGTTTCCGGGGCTGTTACTTGAATTCAGGACTAGTGAACAGGCCTGACTTTCTTATCTTCATCCCCATTGCTGTAGGTTTACCCAGATCCTGAGTTCAAATACAAAGCCTGGAAGAATAAACAGCGTGAATTGCAAGCAAGGGAGCTAAATTTTTTAATTTTACTTTTCTCAATACGGTGCTTGAACTCAGGTCGTGGCAATTCTGCCTCAGCTTTGATCACCCTAGGCTGGGGTACAGCCACTAGATCTGCAGCTCCTCCTGGGACCCTAGACCCCCAGGCCTTGCAGGGAAAGCAATGCACAGAAAAAATATGGCCAATTTATATTTTCTTCCTTTGTATGGTGACCCTCATGGGTCTGAGTGACACTGTTGCAAAGGGTACTTCAACTTGCATTGCTGAAGTCTGCCAGACTATCAGGATTAACAATGGAATGTTGTCAATGTCACGGTTGAATGAATTGATCATGGAAGATGCTCTATAAAATTAAATTAATATTTCAGGAGGCTGATTGATTTGATTTAATATTTATGAAGCATTGAAAGAATATTATTACTTAAAGGAACGCAATAATTTCAGGACACTGATTTCATTAATAGTTTACGGATGAAAACAATTTATTAATTACATTGAGGCAGAATTAATCCCCAGGAATTGGTAAGAATGTAGTCTATATAAGTGAATAATGTATAGACATCTTTGACACTCTATAAAGATATATATTTATTAGCATACTGCCATCTGCATGTCAATATTTTCTTATTTTGGTAACCCCTGGGACTTGACCTGAGGTCCTGGGAACACTCTGTCAGCTCAATTTGCCACAGGATGGCATGCTAACACTCACCCATTCATGAATTGGGCCTTGTAGGCTTGTAGGCCTTGAATTCAGATGCCAGCATTACCAAAAATGAATCGTGGAGTAAGAAGATAATGGTGACACATGTTTTCCTTTTCTGTGAAAGTCCTGGGTGTCAGGGATGAAGACCTATATCCTGTATAATCAATGTAATCAATGTTTCATGTTCCATAATAGTAAATAAAATAAATGGTCAATACATGAATAAAACAAAAAAATAAAATAACTACTGAATGCAATATGGAGTCAACTTATGTATATAAATATAAATCATATATGTAAATTGTACATGAACAGGATGTTTCTAGTGGTGGGGATCTGTTTTAGGCATGAGGAACAGACCTGAATTTCTTGACTTCAAGGAGGCCAGCTTCCCATTCCCACACAGTGCAAGAGAGTTACCAAGACCATGAGTTTCAATCCCAGTCCTGGCAGAAAAATGGCACCTTTGCAGTATGTGAGGCCCAATTCTTCTGTATTTTATTATGCCTAAATTTTATGAATGTGATTGTTTAAATGTTTAATAAAGAATTAACTAAAATCGGTCAGTATCCTATAATATGTGTATAATTTTATCCTAGAATCATTCAAGAACTGCCCATTCAATCATGACATACATCACATTCCACTGGTATTCATATGGATAGGATGAGTTCCTTAGGATCTCCTGCCATTTGGAGGTGGCAGGACCAGGATTCCAACTGTGGGCTCCAACTCCCACCACTTCAACTTGGGGATAGGGTACTCACCGTTCTGTCCAAGAATATCAGCAAGACCAATGATTAGGCAGGCACCAGTGGCTCTCAGCAGTCCTCCTTGATACTTACAAGGCTGTGATAGGAGGATCATGGTCAAAGTCATCCTAGGCCGGAAAGTCCTTGAGACCTCTCTCCAACTTCAGTTCCAACAAAGCCAGAAGCCCAGGGCTCCAGTGTGGAAGGCGAGCCTTGAGCAAAAGCAGCTCACAGACTGTTCCCAGATCCTGAGTTCAAGGTCCGGGTCTGGTAACAAACAGACATACACAATAATCTGTGCAGCCTTCCAGCTAAAGAAGGTCATCCTCTTTTCTCCAACTAAATTGGTCCCTGGGAAAAGGACTGGGGGAGCTGTTGTCTTCTTGACTCCAGCCATGCTGCTTGCATCACAGAATTCTAGCCACACCCCCATTATTTCATGGTTCTTTCTAACCAATGGGATACAAGAATGGTGGCCACGCCCACATTCCATGCTGCCCAGTAGCACCTGGATTCCCTCTGTTAGTTTCCAATACTACCAGCAATTGAGGAAGGTAGAGGTGGCTGAGTGGTGAGGAAGAGACCCAAGCGACTTTGGAGTATAGTAAGAAATGGAGATGCCAGCCCACACCCCAGCTCCCTCCCCCCTTCCCAAGGTGCAGGATTTCAAACCTCAGGTAATGGTGCACTGCCAGCCCACCTAAAGCCCTGACCTTGTCCCTGGCCCTGGTTCTCTGCTCTTGGCCCATCTGTTTCCGGGGTCAGACACTCCTCTGGGGGCACCATGACCCCCTGCTTATTTCCTCACCCTGGCTTTGAAGAGCCACCTTTCTGTCTTGGACATTTCTGAAACAGAGACTCAATATATGCTCTGGTTGGTCTGGATTGAGGTCCTCCTATCTGGGACAGGTATGCTCCACCAGGCTTGGTCCTCTGTAGTTGGGATGGTAGACATGTAGCTCCATGCTCAGTCATCGATTTAGATGGATTATCCCAAACTTTTAGTCCACAGCAGCCGATTCTTGACCACAGGTGAAGCTCTGGGTAGGGCCACAACCATCAGACCTCATTCTCCTCACAGGACAGTTTTGAGGAAACAAGGGATTTATACAGAGGGAATCTCTTGAGCATGGCTTGGCATGGAGGGAGTGGCCTTTAGAGAAGGTTCTCGGCAATTCTGTGAGCAAATGACAGGAAGATACCAGCAAAGGGCTCAGGTGGGGTCAGTTATTAATCATGCAACAGGTGGGGATTTTGAAACAAAACATGGCTCTCTTTCATCATTACCCTATCCCCATGAGGAAGGGGATCCTTCACTGTGTTGAGTTTTGCATCTGGGGAAACCGAGGCACAGAGAAGTCAGGTGATCTCCTTATGACTTCAGCTTCACAGGAAGCTCGGCCTCACTTCACTACCATGCTCCCAAGGACAATGGGTGCTATTCAATCCACTTCTTGTGGTAGGAAGTCCACTTCTTGTCAGTTGTCTAGGCTTGAACCCTAGGCATGGGCACTGTTCCTGAGCTCCTCAGCAAAAGGCTAGTGCTCTACCACTTGAGCCCACAGCACCACTTCTGGTTTTCTGGTGGTTCTTTGGAAATAAGAGTCTCAGAGACGTTCCTGCTGGGGCTGGCTATGAACCATGATCCTCGTATCTCAGCCTCCTATGTAGTTAGGATTAGATTTCTGAGCCACCGGCACCCGACTTAATTGTAATTCTGACTTTTCTCTTCTCTCTTTCACAAAAACTGGTTGAATGGGTGCTGGAAGGAGGAGGTCCAGCATCCCCATGTGGCTGGAATCTAAGGTGATCCTCTCATTCTGGAGGTGGGCTGTGGGTCAGGAGCTATCTCACTTACCCTGTTGAAACAGCTCCCTGAGGTAAGACCCACTGTGCCCTGGCTAGACTGTGAAATTCGTTGTCCATCCAGCCTTACTGGACTTATTGTATTGTTTTACTTTCTACATCATTTTCTAGCACCTGGACAAACTTATGATGCATAGTTACAGAATGAAAATGTAATGCCTTCTTATGAAAGTCATTTAGGGCTCTGAAAATGTGGCTTCATGGTATGGTAATTGTCTAGCATGCATGAAACCCTGGGTTCAATTCATCAGTAACACATAAAAAAGAAAAACACTGGAAGGAATGCTGTGCCTCAAGTGGTAGAGTGCTAGCCTTGAGCAAAAAAAAAAAGCTCAGGAATAATTCCCTACCCCTGAGTTTAAGCCCCTGGACTGGCAAAAAAAATAGTAAATGGAAAATAAAGAACCCATACTTGAAATATATAATTGCTCCTTCCATACTGACACCTGACAATAGTCCCTAATTCATGTACTTTACTTATGTTAGGATACTGTGTTGAAAAAATTTCTGTTCATTCAGTCACAGCAATTAATGCCAGGAATGGGCTTAGATGTTAGGTGAAGATTAATTCTGGAAATTCAATGATTCCAGGATTTTGTGTCATCACTGCTAATCACAAAGTGAAAATAGTCTAAGTGTGATTTTGAAACCTTTTTGGTCAGTTTTGGCACCAAAAAGGCAGAGGCTAATTAATAGTTGTGACAGAAAATAAAGAATAACTCCAGATGGAAAAAAAATGATAGTAACTAAGTTTACCAGAAACTGGTCTAGAGAACCATTTTTGGTTATTGAAGAACTAGTTGTCAAGTAGGCTTTTCCTCATTGCCTTTAGCATTCTAAATCTCTTAGGCTAGTTCTTAATCGCTGCATGATAAATGTATCTCCTTCTATGCTGTTCTTTCATACCTTATCTCCTTTGTTTTCTAAAAATCTCATTCTTTCTAGATTTCTCTATGAACATTTCCTGATACTAAATATACCTATACAGATGTCACAGGATGCTAATGTAAGGGTCCCATAGCTCATGAGTCATTAATGTAACAAAATGGAAAAGGAGGACATATTTACTGCTACCTCAATTTATCTGAAAAGCTGCTATGTTATCCTTTGGTTAAAAATTCCATTCTTTGTCTACATAGTGTCATTCAGTGCACATATTTGCAAATATGAGATGGGTGTTGATGGTTTACACCTGTAATCCTCTGGTTGAGATCAGAGGATTGTGATTCAAAGCCAGTCTTGTCAGGAAAGTCCATGAGACCATAATCTTCAATTAACCACCAGAAACCAGGAAGTGGTGCTGTAGCTAAAATGGTAGTGCGCTCAACTTGAACTGCAGAGCTGAGGGACAGTGCCCAGGATCAGAATTCAAGCTGCACAACCAACAAAAAAGTTGAATATGACTTTAAGTTTCCCCAAAAGGAACAACAAGATCAATAATCTTCCCAAGCAAAAAATTAATTCCAAAATGATTCAGTGCACCTACGTTTGCTGAGTTATGGATTCTTTGCTGGACATATTCTCTAAAAATAAATCGTTTAGGGATACAGGTGGACCCATTGCAAAAATGAGATGTACAAGTCGTTATGTTGAAAAACGAACTTAAAACTTTGGTGTGGGGGAGTGTGGGGTGGGGGGAGGGGGGAGTATGGGAAGGGATGGGAAGGGGAAACAAAGAAGAGGCAACAATGCTTGATAAGTAATGTGCTTGTTATCTTGCCCATGTAATTGTAACTCCTCTGTACGGTATTCTCACAAAAAAAAAGAAAAAAATGTCAAATATTAGCTTTACAATAAACATCTAATATTTCTTCTTTGAAAAGAGATGTCTATACAGTTGATGTCATTTAGCATTACTCCTACGTGGAACACGAAGTATGAGGCCACTCCCTTTCTAAACCATGCTTGCTAATCACGCAACTTTGTAGACAGTAGAATGGAAGCACAATTCTGTTTCCAATGCAAATCAGATATAAGAGCATGAACTTAATTGGAAAAAAGTCCATCCTGAGAGAGCAGGGATTATACTAGCCATGAACTGGTGGATAAGATCACATTTTCTTTCCTTTACTTATATATTTTTTGTTGGTGGTGGTCTTGGCATTTGAACACTGGGCCTGGGAGCTGTCCCTCTGCTATTCAGCTCAAGGCTAATGCTCTATACTTAAGCCACAGTGCCACTTTCAGTTTTCTTGTAGTTAATTGGAAAAAGAGTCTCCAGGACTTTCCTGCCCCGTCTGTCTTTGTACCCTATCCGAAGATCTCACCACCACCCAGCTTAGGATCACATTTCTAACAGTGTACATTCAGCATATGTAATGTGCATGTTCATCTATCTTTATATGAATTCTTGAGTTAAAAATCTAGGCTACAGCTTAGCCTTTACACTGACAAAATGTTTGTAATTTAAAAGGTGATACTATTGGAGAAATAAAACCTAAGAATGTAAAGGTGTCTGGGAAGTTCAGTTTGCATCCAGCCTGGGAAGAACAGTTTTGAGAAACTATATATAATTAACCAGCCAAAATCTGGATTGAAAGAATGGCTCAAGTATTGGAATACCAGACATGAGCAAGATTGCTGAATAAGATGTTGAGACTTTTGCATACATACATGCAATCATACACATATATACAGAGGCACTTATATATGCACAAGTACACATATTAAGCAACTCTCAGAATATGTGGAAAAGTTAGAAAACAATAGAAAATATGTCCTGAGTAAGACTAGAATCAAGTGATAATTTTTAATGTTAGACTGTTCTCAAGTGAACTTTCTTCAAAAAAGTTTATGAATATTACATAGATAGGGACCAGAGATAGTAAGAGAGTCAAGTAATCATTATTAAAGAGATCGGATCCATGGAGGAATGAATCAGAGACTCCTGCAGGTGCATCTGAAAATGTTCATATCCTGTGTCAAATGTTATAACATCTTTGAAAAGAGTACATGAACACTCTGAGCAGTGCAGTGGATAATATTACTGGATTAGTTCAGAATTGATAGTCTGTATCTAGATTAAATAAACCAAGGA
>NW_024872567.1:0-18656 GCF_019054845.1 Dipodomys spectabilis | reverse complement strand
GCTTTTTAAAAAATCTTAGTTTTTATGATTTGCACATTTTCTGTTTGGCAACTTGCAATCTAGAATAGATTTTTGTCATCTGCTCACACATGCAATGTTTTTACTTGTTCCCCATTTACTTTTTTAACTTTAGAAACTTGGTGAATACTTTAATTCAGTTTAAGAAGCCTAATATTGTAGCAGTAAAGGGCCCAGCCATTGCAGTAGGAGCATCCATATTGCCTCTTTGTGATGTGGTTTGGGCTATTGAAAAGGCTTGGTTCCAATCACCCTATACCCCCGGACAGGATCCAGATGGCTGCTGTAATGTTATTTTTCCCAAGATTATGGGAGGCGTGTCTGTGAGTACCTTCGTTGAAAAATTATTTTAGACAATGTCTTAAGGACCTATGGTTTGGATGTTGTTCTACTCAGAGTATCCGGTGTGTTCTTTGGGAACATTTCATCAATGTACTTGGTTGATGTAGTGCTGTGATCCTTCCCAGGGGAAGGCCATTCCTCCCATGAGGAGCCTCCAGATCTGCATAAATCACACTGATACCCAGTTTTCAATCAAGAATTGTTCTCTAACTTCACAAGCTAAAAGCTGCCCTTTTAAAGTGGAAGTGGGAGGCCATGCATCAGTTGCTCACACACACCTGTAATTCTAGCTTTTTGGGAGGCTGATACCAGAAATGCAGTTTGAAGCCAGTGTAGGCAGAGAAAACCAAGAGATTCTTATTTTAGTTAGAATGGAAAAAGCCACAAGTGGAACAGTGACTGGAATGGTAAGAGTGCCAGCCTTGAACAAATAATCCAGGTTAACAGCCAAGGGACCTGAGTTCAAGTCCTAGTATTTACAACTCCACCCCCTGCAACTGTACCAATACACCTCCACCAACAAACACACAAAAGCAATTAGGGATCAAACTTGCATAAATAAAAGAAGTGAGGAGATGGGTTCAGTATAAATTTGTGGTTCATTTTTTCCCTATTGAAATTAGCCCAATCATGATGAGAGATTGTATTTGCATTTTCTCAATTACATACACCTGTTCCTTAGTTCTAGAGAGAGACTGAGAGAATTGGTAGAGAAGGGCATCCACAGAGATTGCACTCTGTTGAAGGGAGGGACTGGATGTCAGATTGGATAGGGGAACAAGTGAAACTCCTTTAGCTCCATCACTGAGTGCCCATAGTTTGACCTGGCCAATTATCATGATGCTGTCTTCATACCCATCAATGTGGGGAGTGCTGGAAGACCACTATATCATGGAGAATGACTGTAGCTGAGGGAGGTGCAGAAGGAACTGAGAGCCCACAGCTGGAGTAGCAGGACCTCCCTTTGGGGTTCATAACTACTTTTACCTCTGTGTCACTGGGACATACCTCCTCATGCAGAAACATCCAGGACCTGGGCTATCACTTCCTTAGGGAGCCTACAATGAGAGGAGATAGACAGTACAATTTCAGGCAGTCTTGGGAGCAATGAGAGTACAATTAAGGAGAAAATGTGTGTCTCCTCTCTGAAATTTCAGAGGGTAAGAGTAACTGAGGAGAGAGAGCTGTCAGTCACTGCTGAGGGGGTAGGGTTGAGAAGGAAGGAACATTGGAGCTGGGAGTGGCCTGTGCAATCCTAACTATTTAGGATGCTGAGATGTGGACTATCATTATTCAGGACCAGCCCAGGCCAAAAGGTGGGTGACATCTCCTCTTAAGCTAGGGATGCATATCAACTTCACTACAATAGGAAGCCTAAAATAGGTGAGTCCAGGCCCTAAAATGTACCTGGATAGGAAGCAAGACCACAACTGAAAAATGACCAGCACAAAATAGTAGTGTAGCTCACCTACCTACCAAGTCCAAGACACTGACTTCTAACAGGTGTACCATGAACAAATATAAGGTTGGGGACCTCGGTGTCTCAGGGTTATTCACAGAGATGGCTGTAGCATCTGTTGCTCTGTGGACTCCTTCCACATCCCTCAATCTATTCCTACCAAGACATCAAATGCTGAATGGAACCCCTCACGATGTCTAAGCATGGAAGTTTGGTGGGCACTTTTGTTCCTCAAAGGGAAAGAGAGCAGGGATCTGCAGGACCAGACAGACTCCTGAGTGAGAGAAGGGCAGAGGGAGGCAATGGTGAGGTTAGCATGGGGTTTGTGTTTAGTGACTAATATGACTTCAATGGAAATGTTCTGGCTTTGATTATGACATGTGCATCTAGGGAGAGGTGGGGTAGTCCAGGGAAACACTTGTGTAAATTTTCCATAGGTTGAAACTTACTCTAAAGTCTAAGTTGTTTTTGAAAACTGAAATGTGGAGAAGTTGAAAAAAGCACACAGCCCCCCAGTACTGGCACTGTTCTCTGTAGATGTACCTGCCCTAGCCACCCTTCTACTGGTGGGTGCTTGTCCCCAGGGTGCCTCATGCCCCATCCCTTTGTGCTGCTCAAGCCAGAATAGCTGCTGTTGGGCAGGGAGTATCAGGAAGCCCTGTTGCACCATGTACCAACAGGGCCTCCTTCCCTTGGAGGCATAACACATTACAGAGCTCTGCAGCACCCTATCATTGCTATGAATTGGAGCTTACAACACTTGAGCTTTGCCTGCATTAGGCCCCGACAACTTCAGAACAGCCTCTTGAGGACTTCTGAGACCTGGAGGGAGAGGCCTGGAATGCAGCACCTGTTCCCGTTGAGCAGTGAGTTTTCCACAAGGAACTAACAGGCTGAGAACCTTGGGAATGAGCAGTGCAGGGTGGCTAAACCTTGGTACTCCCTGCTAACATGCCAGGCATTCACTGACCTTTATATGCTAGCCCTCTGTGCCCACCAAACCATGGCCACTTGGTGTATTGTCTGATAAGCCAGGAAGTGATTGCCCAGCAACCAAGAATGACCAGTGTCAATGGGTTCATAAAGTTGAATGTACTGTCCCTTTATGAGAGATCCCTGGTAGATGTGAATGTACTGTTGCAATTGACAACTCTTTCCATCAACTCATCTCTCCATTTATAACTCAATTCACATCCTACGCTCTACGCCTAGCAGTCCAGGTTCACAACCAGTACTGTTCAGACCCAATACTTTGACATCAATTAAATGTCCAGTGCAGCCCCATTTGGGGTTATTTTCCTTTTTGTCACTAAAAAGTTACCAGTCCCCTCATTGGCCTGCATGCCCACACTCTCTGAACACAACCAATCCTGAGCCATTTCTAAAGCTATAATTCTTAGTATAAAGGTGTCTTCTCAGAAATTCCATGCCAAGTTTTAGGCTCCTGTCTTTTCTTCACTTGTAACCTGACATATCTTCCTTGGGCAGATTATTAATTTTTTCTGAAACTTGGCCAGCAAACTGAGAAGTGTAAGGTTTGGGCTCAGTCTCAGCCTCCTGCTTCCCTGAAATCCAAGAGTCCCACAAGGACAAGAAGGTATTCTGCCCTCACATGTGAGGACCATGTTAAGCACATGATAGAATGGGGGTAGGTCCCATAGTGCTCCACCTGACATTGAAATGCTGTTTTGTCCATTTTACTATGCTGTGTGCACCTGGCCCGACCAAATTAAGGGTAGATCTTTAAGCTCATTGTGAGTTATTACTGAAGAAGTTGACTTGCTAACAATTAAATGCTAATTCTTTCACTAAAGAATCCTTATTTCAGGAACAGGTTATGATCATTGTAAGCAATAATCTGGGGAGTGTGTGGATGTGCAATGGTATGGGAGGATGAGGGTAAAGTAGAGGAAAGACTAAGTAAATTTGGATAAACACCATCTAGCCAAATGGCATTTTGGAAGTGGAATCTTTGTACTGAATGTTGACAGTGGTAGAATTCTTGATAGTTCATTGTGTTTAGAAAGATTCAAATTTGTTTGAAGTCTCTGCAGTATAAGCACCTGCACCTTGATTAATATTCAGTGTACACAAAAATTGCATGAGTGCATGAAATTGTACACATACACACACATACACAAATTTGGAATTGAAGAGAGGCTAGTAGTACAGACCTGGGACTAAAGAGCCTGTGCTACACGAAGCACAAAATGACCTATACTATGACAGCTGTTGCTCAGATTGTATGATCACCTTAAGCCATATTTCCAGCCCTTTTTGTGATTATTTTGAAGGTGGAATCTCAAGACTTTCCTGCTTAGGCTGGACTTGGAGCCACCATCCTCCAGATTTAAGCCTCCTTAGTAGCTAAGATTACAGGTGTGAGCCACCAATCCTGGCCTACTGCTTGTGCATTTAAGTGGGAAACGGTTAACAGCCTTGAATCAGTCATTCACACTCTTGGGAAAATTCAGGAATTCCTTTCATTGTCCTGCACATCCAGCCATTTGGAAAAGAGAAAAGCACAAGTCAGGAATGACTCCCTAGTAACAAACAGATGTGTATGGGGCTAGCTTGAAAGAAGCAAGACGGGCCACCATACCAGTATGATGGCTAGAAACAGATGGCTCCAGTGAGACCAGATGAAGAGAACCAGGTAAGGGCATAAATAAAGGCAAATGGTAGAGAGCCATGTTAGAGCTATTGACTGACCTTCAAAGGGTAGAAAACATAAAAAGTAGTAATGAGACTAGCCATGGGGTAGGTGCCTATGATCCGCATACACATGTAGCTTAGCCCAAAGGCCTACTTAGACCCTATCTTAAAAAAAGAGAAAAGTGACTGAGGAGAACAGAGTGGAACCACTATCACTGGGTTCTCTGGACCTGAACATGTTGCCATATACTGAGTTGAGAATATACCTCCTGCTTGACTGGCGGTACTAGGATGTGGTTTCTCTACTGTATGTTGAGAAAGAAAATGATGCTCTAAGATGGGCAAATTCAGTGGTCCTAGGGCCCCTCTCCTTTATCCACTCTCACTTTTCTGCCTTGAAGCACTGAGTTAATAAAAAGAACAATGTTTAGTGAGATTTCCAATAAGTGTTTACTTATACACCATCTTTTTACCCTAAGATGTTGCTTCGTCAACCTGTGGCTTAGCAGGACATTCCACAATTTTCAGAAGCTCATGACCTGTCCAAGACTGTGCTTAAATGCCAGCCTCACTTAGGGTGATGTTGTGGAATCTTGCAAGGCTTTCTGCTGAGGAACAGGTTCCTTGTGACTGTTTTCATCCCGCTTGCTTCTCTTGAAGGGTGGTGAGTCAGCCACACCTGTGCCCTCCAGCATTTGCTCATGTGCTCTGGGCACTGTGTGGAATTAAAAAAGCAGTGGAAACTGTAGTATCCTCTGGGCAATTTTCATGAAGATTGCATCTCTTGAGAATGGAGACTCTATCCACCGCTTGTTTACCTGAAGCCCAGAAGCCCTGGGTCTGGTTTTCAGCACTGCCAGGGAAACACAGAAGGAAGTCATCATTTCAACCCATTCTTCCCTCCTCACCCTGCATGAGCATCTGGGAGCCTGTTGATGGAATGGTGCAATCCACACACTTTCCTCTGGAACCAAAATGAAAACCTGGTACAAAATTAAAGCCAGTGTAATGTGAATAAGCTTGCATTGATGTATACACTATTACACGTTGTAAAAACAAAAGAATGTTCACTTCCTTCATGCAATCATTCGAAGTCATGTGTCAGACTCACCCCGCATGGCAATAATTTTGGGAACATCAAAGTCCTGGCTGTTTTGTCTCTTATAGTTATATCCACATGGTGAAACGTGATGTCTAAGATGATATCCAGCAGGAAGAGCCTCAGCCATTAGAACATGGGTTCTGTGTCTTAGGAACTCAGAGAGGAAAAGAAACCCCAGAGAGCCATTCCATGCCTGGTTCACTTCCATAAGATTAACAATTACTTGGCATTATTAATGGCTCATTGTCTTGCATATGAAGAGTTCACACATGGGAGCTGGCATTAGAGGACAGAGTGCAGATAAAGGAATTAAAATAATAACCTCAAACCAAAGCAGACCTTTTTTAGTTCATATTTTTGGATTATCAGTGAGGTTATGTCTTTCTCTTAATCACCCAGCCCATCTGCCCATTGGATCATGACCCCACACAATTCATACTTGGTGTCTACTAGCACCCCTCCCCCCCCACACACACACAGGATCGGGGGTTTGTGAGTACCCATCCTCAATGTTGACATTGAGGAATGAGGCCCCCTGTGTCTGCTTGCATCATGTTTCACATCACATCACTCTGCTTTCTTTCAGGCCAATGAAATATTGATCAGTGGATGGAAGCTCACCACACAGGAGATATATGGAAAATGCCTGATATCCCAGGTTTCTGGCCAAGGATGTCATGGTTCTAATCAAGGAGCTTGCTTCCTGTAATACAGTTGTTCATGTAGTTGGTTCTTTTTTCCTTCATGTTTTTTTTGTTGTTTGTTTTATTTCCCATCCCTTCCTCTTCCCCTTCACCCCCCCCCAACCAAAGTTATAAAGTTCATTTTTCGACAAAACATCTTGTACATCTGTATCCCCATTTAAACAATTTGTTTTTTCCCTTAGTTGGTTCTTTTACATGTTAGTTTAAAAAATAAAATCTTAGGCTGAGAAGGTGGCCCAGTGATAAAGTGCTTGCCTAGTATGCATGAAGCCCTGGGATCAATTCCTCAGTAACTACAGACCCAGAAAAAAGCCAGAAGTGTTTCTGTGGCTCAAGTGTTAGTGTGCACAGGCACTGAGTTCAGGCCCCAGAACTTACAAAAATGAATAAATTAATAGTTGATTGGCTGTTGCCACTTAAGGCCATAAAAAATGGGCAACAAGGCTCAGGACTTTTGCCCCAAGAGCTTATGTCTCTGCCCACAAACAGGGTGAAAAGGATCATGTGTCTCCCTTTCCAATAAATAGAAAACCCTTAAATGATGAATGGATTGATACAATGTGGTATATATGTATGAAGTTGCATACACACGCACGCACACACACACACACACACACACACACACACACACACACAGAAATGCCACTCATCCATCGGAGAGCATGATAAATACCATTTGTAACAAAGTGGAAACACTGGGAAAGTATTATATTACGGGAAGTAATCCAGACTCAGAGAACACAGGCTCCATGGTTTCCCTTATTTGTGGCAGCTACAATGTTCCACTAAATCCAGAAGCAAATACACTGGGTTGTATGCTAATACTTACAGATGAATTAACTGAAATATAATGGACTCTATGAAGAGCAGAAATAGTGAAATATTTTTTCCTTTAAGGAAATGTTTAATAGTCTGCAAGAAAAAAAAAAACTCCAAAAGTGTGTCAGGCAACCCATTCACTTGTTAATATCTTAGAAAGAAGTGTGCTCTCACTGCAGTGGGCCAGACTAAACATAGTCACACACATTTTTGAGACTAAAAATCCAAAGCCTACTGACATCACAAATAAATGTGTCTTGTTAAAAGTTTTAATCTATTTCTAGTTCCTGACTTTCCAGACCAAGAATTATTTTCTTACAAGGGAATATGAAAACATAAACATACATTTCTGGAAATGAGCATGAGGTTATTTGTTCTTTCTCAGAAGTTTGTCTCAATGAAAACAAACAACTGAACTTAAATGCTGAAGAATATAAATGTATTACTCCATCATACCATGAAAAGAATGTAATCTGTGAGCAAGGTCAACATGACCAAGCAAAATAAGGCAATTAACAGAAGTCTCATAGAAGTAAATTTCTTCTTTCTCATTGCCATCTTAAACCCTCCACCTCTGTGTTCTTCTGGTACACAAATGAGAATCTGGCAGACCTCTTAAGGAGCAGAGCAGAATGGACAGTCTCCACACAAGCCAGATGAGCACAGTGAGTTGACAGGTACCCAAGGTAGGTGTTTCAGTATGGGAAGCTGTTGGAATGATCCTTTCCTCATAATCCAAACAGTCACATGCTCATGGCAAGGTCCAGAAATGTCGAAGTGAGACTTATGAAGGTCACAGGTGAAAAAAGGCAATAATCTAGCATAAAAGATAAATGTTTCAAACAGGACTGTGGTAGGGCATAACTGTAATTCCAGAATTCAGGAACCTGAGCCAGGAAGATCTTCAATTTTAGTCCAGCTTGGCAATAAAGCAAGGTCTTGCCTTATCAAGCTCAGGTTTCCTATCATCACTTGCTAAAGGAAAACTACTTGCATGAGAAGCACCATCGGAGATTTCCATGGCACCCTCTCCGTCTTCACATTCATTGCCTTTACTAAGATTTTTTCTCTGTCATCTCCCTTGTCCTTATCATCGGCACACAAAGTATTCTTGCCTATTCTAGTGCCATTCCCATTGTTTCTCTGCATTTTAAACAGTGTCCTGTCTTCATCTGAGTGATCATTTTCACTGTAACTCCATGGTATATTTGTGAGCTTAATGTACTAGATGTGGTTGTTTCTTTGGTCTCGGAGATAATTCAATATTTCAGGTGTCCTGAAATCCTTCTCCAAACTTGAGCCATGCTTCAGAGAGGGAGGATGGCAGCTGTGCTCACTGTCCTAAGACTTGCACTTCTGACCTGTGGTGGACTCTTATTGAAAGCATGGATACTCTATGTCCCACTTCCTTTTCTTCTTGGGTCTGTTGGTGCCATCACCATAGACATGGTATCAGCTCGTGCTAGAATAATTCTTTGGAAAGAATAAGACAAAACCCAATAAAGGAAGCACAAGGAAATTATACATTGTTCAGTGTGAAAATATAAAATTCATAGTGAAGCAAAATTTATGGGGATCAAACCTCCATTTTCAGTGGCCTTGAATGTCAAGCCATCGTACTAGTTCTCTATGTCTGTGTGTAACATTTATAGTCAGGCTCTTCTTGTGGTCATGTAGGTCCTATTGACCACCAGGAGTCACTGGAAGTCCAGGGTACATTTGGTACATGAGTGGAGGGGTTCTCCTGGAGAACCATTTTGGCACTGACAGGCCAGGGATGAGGGTGAGAAGCCAAAAAGGAGGCAGCAGTAAATGTAGGGGAGGCTGCAACAGTGGCTACAGTCACAGCCTGAAACCCGAAGGGCTACAGCATGGTCACTGCAACCTTTGGAACTCATGTGCTCATGGGGAGCTCAATTAGCATGCACAGAGCAGAGAAAAGTTGGGTATCCTGAAGCCAACCTCCAGACTGCTGTGGCGGTGCAAACTGAGGATTGAGGGCTGAGAGTGGTCAGTCCAGAGGCCCAGTGGTTGGAAGGTAGGTACACATAATGGTCGCTTAAGCCCTGGAGTCATTTGACAGGGAAAATTTGTTGTTTCTTTCCCCCCTGTCTAAGCTGTCTTCCTACCATCACCCACACACCTCGCTTCCTCTATAGCAAGAGCATAGTCAAGAGGCACCCCACTCAGCTTAGAAGAGATTTTTCAGTGGGCCCCTAATGATCCCTACCTCTTCAAGTGGCTGCAGCTGGAGCCGTCATTGGAAAGTTATGTACAAACCCAGTGGGCACTCGAAAGGATGCCTGTGCTGCTGAACAGAAGTATGAGAAGCTGAGACCATTTGAATGTGGTGATGGAGGTGTGGTCCAGTTGGTAGACTGATAGCCAATGAACCAAACGGTCAGGTCCTGAGTCCAAGTCCTCATCTAGAACCAAAGAAGAAAGAGTAAAAAAGATCCTTTGTAGCATTTTTTACATTTGACATTCGTCCTATACTCTCACTAAATATATCTCTATATACCTATAAGAAATAAATTTATTCCTTTGTTGTTGGGCTTTAGCTACATTTTTACATTACTGTATTTTGTAACCCAGGACATCATCAGTCATACTTCCACTACATTTTTCTTTCTTGGTTCATTTTTTTCTTATCTATTCTAAGAGACTGAAGTCCAGACAAGGGCTCTGGCCATCATCTCTTTTTGCCCACATCCCTACTTTTTGCCTTTGTATCTTGTGTGTGTGTGTGTGTGTGTGTGTGTGTGTGTGTGTGTGTGTGTGTGTGTGTGTGAGAGAGAGAGAGAGAGAGAGAGAGAGAGAGAGAGAGAGAGAGAGAATAACATAGAGAGGGGTTACAATTACATGGGCAAGGTAATGAGTACATTTCATATCAAGCATTGTTGCCTCCTCCTTTGTTTACCCGTTTACCCTTACCATCCATTCCCATCTCTTCCTCCTCCCATCCCCACCACGTCCCATAGTTTCCCTTATTTGCAATAATTAATATATGTCTGACACAAGCAGAAATGGTCAGATAAATAAAATGAACCCAGAGATAAGGTCTCATTTTTTTTCTTGCCTTTGTATCTTTATTGGAGTCTTCAAACCTCATGCAATTTCCAGCCAGAAGGGATCTCCAATGGCGGTTCTCAGATGCAACCTCTAGACATATGTAGTCATGAGCTAGCAGCAGCCGACTTCTACTATCATTTATGCTGGTGATCTTCCAAATCATTTCTCAAAATCTAGGCTGTTCCTGATAGCTTGTAACCCATATCCTTCAGCTCTCACTCTCCTCAGAATCAAGGGTTTCAGGTTCAAACCACCAGCCTACAGCTTAAGACTTGTTTCATCTTCCTTTTTACCTTTTTTATCTTGATGATTCTTTAGAAATTAAGAGTTTCAATAAAACCATGGACTGGGGGGCTAGGAATGTGGCTTATTTGTAGCGTGCTTGCTTACCATGCATGAAGCCCTGGGTTCGATTCTTCAGTACCACATAACAGAAAAAGCCAGAAGTGGCACTTTGCCCCAAGTGTTAGACCACCAGCCTTGAGCAAAAGAAGCTCAGGAACAGATCTCATGCCCTGATCTCAAGCCCCAGGACTGGCAAAAACAAAAACCAAAAGCCAAAATCAAAAAATAAAAAAAGCAACAAAAACAAAACAAAACGAAACAAAAAACTATGGATTGCTGGTGCGGTTGACTCATACCTATACTCCTAGCTACTAATGACACTGAGATCTGAATGTTCCCATTTGAAGCCAGCCTTGGAAGAAAAGTCTGAGACTCTTATGTCAAATTAATGACAATAATCCAGAAGTGCAGCTGAGGTTCAAATGCCAGAGTTCTAGCCTTTAATACAAGGAGCACAGGGACAGCACCCAAACCAGAGTTCAAATATCTCTAATTGTTGGAGATTGTGGTTCAGTCTATTGAGCACTAGTCAATGAGTGAAAATGGCAAGTATTGAGTTCAAGTCCTGGTTTGAGACCAGAAGAAAAAACAGAAAGGAAAATCAAAGAAATAGACATAATAATAACTGGGGGCGTGGTCACAGAGCATAAGCAGGCCCTGCCTCCATTTCTCCCTCTTCCAGCCTTCTCTGACTAAGCAGATGGGCAGCCTGGCCTGACTTGCTGGCAGTGGAAGAGGCTGCTGGTTTTGGGGAATAGTACCAATGCCCCCAGTCCCCAGCTCAAGTAGTCAATGAGGAAGGAGAAGATTGTGTGGGAGAGGCCAGTGTTGCTGCTGCCTTAGGCTTCATCTCATGGCTGGCTCTCTGTCAACTTGGTCATACCTCCCAACTCCCTTAATGTCTATTTTTTTAACATATATTTTATTTTACAGTTTTGTATTTTAATTTTTAATGAATTTATTTATTTTGTTTTTGGTTCTAGGTAAGACATGAATTCAGGCCCTGGCGATGTCGAAGACCATTTTTTTTTTTGTTGGTCATGGGGCTTGATCTCTGAGACTGGGAACTGTCCCTCAGTTCTTCAGCTCAATGCAAGAGCTCTGCCACATGAACTACAGTGTTACTTCTGGTTTTCTGGTGGTTAATTGGAGTTGAGTCTCACACACTTTTCGGCCCAGGCTGGCTTTGAACCATGATGCTCAGACCTCAGGTATGAGCCACTGGCACCCATCCTAGACCATTTTCGTTCAAGGAAACTGCACAATAACATTTCAGCCACAGCTTAACTTCTGGCTTATTTTCCTTGTTGGGTTATTGGAAATAAGAGTCTATCTTTTAAATATCTGGTTTTCCTGGATACTGTTGACTCATGTGTCTAATCCTAGTTAAACAGAAGCTAAGGATTGCAGTTTAGAGCCAACCTTGATAGAATCGTCTGTGAGACTCATATCTCCATTTAACCACCATAAAAGTGAAAGTGAAGCTGTGGATCAAAATTGTAGAGTCTTAGCCATGAGCAAAAAGAGTGCTGGAACAACACCCAGGCCCTGAGTTCAAGCTCTGAGACATAAATAAATAAATAAATAATGGCTTTCCACTGTAGGTGTCTCACACCTATAAACTTGGTAGTCAGGAGGCTAAGATCTGAGGATCACAGTTTGACGCCAGCCTGGACAGGAAAATTTGTGAGTCTCTTATCAGAAATTAGTAGAAAAGCCAAAAGTGGAGCTGTGGCTCAAGTGGTAGAGTGCTAGCCTTGAGCAAAAGAAGCACAGTGATCATTAATTCTATCTCAGGGACTGCCTTTCCCAATTAACTAGATACATTGAAATGTTTAGGGCTTTGAGGAGTGACTAAGATTGCTGAGCATTAGCAAATGAGAATGAGCACTAGGTACCAAGCTGGAGTCCTGCTCTTACTAGGGCATGTGTGGGTCCTGCCACCCCACACCTTCACCATCTGTCTTACAGCAGAGGCAGGCCAAGTGAGATGGGGAGGAGGAGGAAGAAACTGCTGGGTTTATGGAAACTTAAAGATGCTCCCAACCCCCGGCTTCAGTGGGAAAGTGAGTCAGGAGTGGATTTTCTGCAGGGGCATCTAGTGCTCCAGGGATGCAGGTGATGTAGGAGCTAAGAATAAGGTTGAGGTCTCTGCCTCTGTAGGGCAGGAAGGGAACTTGGGCTGGGCACCTAGACCTAAGGAGCCAGCAAGTTAAGGTAGAGTAAAGTCTTGATGTAAGGGTCTGTTCCACATGTTGCCATAAAGCAGCAAAACCATGGGGTACCTGGAGCAAAGAACGTGCTTCTAGGCTCTGAATCCAGTTGGGGAAGGCTTGGATTTTGTCTTTGGTTCTAGGTTGGCTGGGGAAGGTTGTCTGCAGCTAGGCAGGGTCCAGCTGTGCTGCAGGCATAGAGCTGCTGCTGCCTGTCTGCTGGTTGGAGGATTTTCTTTCTGGGCAGACTGTGAATCCAGATCCTCAGATTGCTGATTTTAAATAGCTAGGATTGCAGATGTGAGCCACCACCTCCTGTCTCATTTTAGAAGCCTTAATTCCTTTTTTTCCCCATATTTTTACCTCTAGGACCAGGACTCCCACAGGCCACCTTATGCTTTCACTCAATGGCTCTACTAATTTAGCCAGGCCTCCCCACCCCCTTAATGCCTCTTTTCTTCAAAATTTCCTTTTATTTTTTGTTTGACATTGTTAAATTTTCATTAATGAATTTATTTTTCTGTTGCTTCTAGCACTTGAACTTAGGCCCTGGCCACTGTCCCAGGGTATTTTTGCTCCAGGTTAACATTCTCTATAACACATGAGCAATAGCTCAACTTTGTGTTTGTGTGTGTGTGTGTGTGTGTGTGTTTTAGAGACTTATTAGGAATAGGAGTCAAATTGAAATCACTGGCTTTTGGTGGCTGTGACTCACACACAAAACCTTAGCTATTCAGAAGATGAGATCTGAGGGTCAGAGTTTGAAGCCAGCCTGGGCATGAAAGTTTTTGAGACTCTTAGCTTGAAGTAACTACCAAAAAACAGAAATGGAATTGTGGCTCAAGTGCTAGAATGCTTGAAAAAAAGCACCTCAAGGACAGAGTCTAGGCCCTGGTTTCAACCTCTAGGGATGCTCCTCACTAATGAATTATTTCAGGGCTTGGAAATGTGCCCCAGTGGAGAGAGTGCTTGATAATGAGCAAGAGTTTTCATACCGATTTCAAGTGCAAGCCTGTGAAAGATAACTAGTCTGAAGAGGAGTCTGAAATTCATTTTCTTTTTCTTTTCATCTGTCTTTTGTCTTAACTACCTTAGACTTCTCTACAACTCCCACTCCACCTTCCAAATTCAGACAAGTGACTTCAAACTCTTCCCACTGAGCAACATTTTAACTCTTGACAGAAGCATTTAACTTAATTAATGAGCTAATATTAAGGACACAATTATTTATGTTCTTACAATCCAAGAGAGTAACCGTGTTGGAGAAAATTCAATTTTCTACATGAAAAAGTGGCTTAAAATATTTTCCAACCAGGAATAAAAAATAGTGAACAGGGAGTAATTTATTCAAATTAGGGAAAGTGATGATGAAGCTTTCAAAAGTGTCCAAACACATAGGATAGAAACTTAGACATGTTATTGGGGAAACAGATACTCTACTTGCTCTAGCTGGGAAATTGTGTGTGTGTGTGTGTGTGTGTGTGTGTGTGTGTGTGTGTGTGTGTGTGTGTGTGTGGTGTGTACCTGCCGGAGCCTGCCAGCAATGAAAAGGAATCCTGATTTAGGGGGCGAGGATGAGGGAAAAAAAAGACATAAGACAAAGGATGGGGTCAAGATGTCTGCATTTCAAGACTGAAGCACCGTTTATTTTTAACTTTCCCTAATATATACTGTTAGAAGTCAAGAGGTAATATAAGGTTACTACAGTCCAGAAAAATAAGAAAAATTTTGGTAAAAACAGAGTACAGTAAAAACTAGACAAGGTCAACTGGTTGAATGTAAAACAAACTCTGCAGACATAGCAAAGCAATCCCAGGCACCTGGTATTATTCAAGTAAGCCAGTTTCTTGTATGTGCCTTCAAGTGAGCACAAGGGTCAAGATGACCTTTGAGCTTTACTGTCGGCTCCCAACATGTACCCACTACAGGTCTTCAGCTCAGGCCTTGGGTCCTATCATCTGCTTATTCTGTGCAAGAATGGCAGTAACCACTGAGCCACAGGTCTTCTTTTGGCTTTTTAGTGGTTAATTGGAGATACATATCTCATAGATTTTCCTGTTTGGACTTAATCTTCTGATCCCCAGCAATCCTTGGATTAGTGTTACTGTGATGCTACCATCACAGTTCATTAAACTGGGAACAATATGGAAGTACTTGTGCAAGATGCAAAGTAACCAAATTCATTAATTTGGGAATAACACAGGATCACATTAGAAGCCCAAAGCATAATCAAAACCTATTTGCTACAATGTATGAAACATCACATATTTATTGTGTAGAATATATACAATGAATTAAATCCTGCATCAAAAGTCTTGGCTGGGTTTTCTACTTTAAAAAAATCAGAAATAGAGTGTCATTGAAATGAAGTGCAGACTGGAGGTTTGTAGCAAGCAGCAGAGCATCAGCTGAGTGAGCACAAGCCCTAAGTCCAAGCCCCAGGATCATAAAGAAGTAGAAGAAATTGAAAAAGAGGAGGAAAGAGAGGAACGGGAAAAGGAGGAGGAAGGGATGAGAGGAGGGAAACAAAAATAGAGGAGGAAGGGTAGATCAGGAGAAAGAGGAGGAGGGGAAGAAAGGAAGGAAGAAGAGGAGAGGAGTGAAGGAAGAGGGAAAAAAGACTGGGGGAGGAGGAGAGGAGACAGGAGGAGGAAGAGAAATGCAATATAACAACAAGAATTGTCGGCAAAGATCTTGTATAAGTGATCTGCATCTGCATGGCAAGATTATTTTCTCATCAAAGAGATAGCTAACACAGTGAAAATGTGGGTGATTACCTGTGGCTCATTTTGTCATCAAAGCATTACATTGAGTTTTTACACTGCATACTCACTGAATTTAAAGTTATCACAGATGCATTCAAATGAAGGAGAATGAGTGTGAGGACTTCCATGTGCAGGGTGGTGTGAAGATCTCTCAGGAATACGTTGGCGATGTTGGAAGGCAATCCGTGATAAGCCCATTCCTCCTGACCCTTTCCAGGGAATATGTAACTGAGACTTCTTTTCAGGAGCAGGAAATAGTATGCACACTGATAAAATTAATTAAGCTCAAACAAGACAAATTTGAGACACACGATTTCTTCAAGGCTCAGCAGGTGGTGGAGAAAGGTTGGAGGCAGTGGCCGCGGCCTGCCATCTGGAACATTGGCCAGTTATGCTGTCTCCTGCACAACAAAACAGATCAGGACAACTCTGGGGAGGCACAGGCACTGTGGGTTCAGAAAAGAGAAACTGTGATGCCACCACTTCCATGTGCTTTAAATATATTACTATCTTATTAGCCATTAATGTTTTTATATTCTTCAATAATACTTTTTGGCAGCAATGCTCTCTTTCATTCTCTCTTTCTCCCTCCCAATCCCCCCCCCCTCTCTCACACACACACACATACATTTTTTTTTAAAAGAAACTAATTTTTGTTACCAAAAATAGGAACTTTTAGCCAGGTGCCAGTGGCTCATACCTATAATGCTAGCTACACAGGAGGCTGAGATCTGAGCATCGTGGTTCAGTGCCACCCTGGGCAGGAATGTCTGGTTGTTTGTAACTCTGGGTTATTTTTCCAACTTTGCTTTTATATAAAGCTATTCATTTAAGAAAATATAATTTACAAAACAATAATAAAAACGAGATAGTCAATATTTACAAATAACCAGAAAAGAGGAATTTGAAGGTTCCTAATACAAAGTAATAAGAACATAATCAGTACATATTGTTCACAAGCATTGAAATATAAGACCATATGCCACAAATATGTACCATATGGGCTAAACAAACTTAAAAAATTAACGATCTATAGGTAAGATGTGGAACCATCCCAGATGCCCCTCAGTAGATGAATGGATCAAGACAATATGGAATATACACACAATGGAATTCTATGCCCCCATCAGAAAGAATGACATCTCCCCATTTGTAAGGAAATGGAAAGAGTTGGAAAAAATCATATTAAATGAGGTCAGACAGATCCACAGAAACAGACTCCACGGTTTCCCTCATTGGTAATAACTAGTGTGTGTCTAGTATAGTCCTAAAAGAGGATCACAACAGCTCAATAGCTATGTACATATGGACCATATAAGATGATGCTAAGTGAAATGAACTCCAAGATGTGGAAACGAGGTTTTTCTTTGTCGGTGTTGTTTTTAAGGTGCTATGATTTTTTCTTTTAACTTTTCCCTATGGTTTATCCCTTGTTGTCACTCTATTTGATTTCGGTAATCTGTGTATTGTATGTACGTTTACCTGAATAGGGAATGGGAACAACAAAATGGTGAGAAAAAAGACAAAGAGCAAACCTACGCAACAGTGATACTCATGAGACAATATGTTGGAAATGAATTTCATAACTTGTGGGGGGTAGTGAGAGGTGGAGAAGTGGGAGAGAAAGGAGGGAGGGTATAACAATATTCAACAAGAAATATACTACCTTACTTATGTAACTGTAACTGCTCTGTACATCACCTTGGCAATAAAATTAAAGAATTTTTCAAGGGAAATAACATTTGAAGGGGAATAACCATGTCTTGCTTTTGAGGTTTCCTGAAAATTTTACCCAAAAAATTACACATTAGTTTCCAAAAAAATTAATGATATAGAAATGCAAACTATCTTGATTTAATCATTACAACCATGTACATGTGCTGAACTGACCTTCCGTGCCCCATAAATTTGTCCAATTAAAAAATTCAAATAAAATCATAGAATGGCACATAGAATTGACAATATATATAATTTAATTTAAACACTTGATATTTTACCAACTGACTAAAAGCTATAACTGTCATGTTAAATAAATAGAAGCAATATGTACATTAAACATGTTCTTTCTTTACTGGGATTCTGGAAGTTTTTGTTTGCATCTTTGAAAATCTATTTAACAAAAGATCCAAAATATCTTTGTTGTTTGTAAATTAGTCTTCTTAAGTTTTTATTACATTTTGTTCAGAGTCACTTGGAAAAGCTTATATCACTCAACAAAGAGAGTTATCAAGTTTACCTTCAGGTCTTAAAGCTGAAGTAGATTAGAATTGTAAACAACTGAAAAACAGAAAGATACAGAGGAACTACAAGATCTAATGATGGGAACTCAAGGTACAATTTAACCATCGAACTGCTCTTGTGACCAGGGATATCTCAACTAACAAGCCTTTCTTGATGGATGCCCTATCTTGTGCTAATGAATACTGTATTTTATATCAGAATGATATGTTTTATAATTTTGAAGCATCTAAATGTAGGGAACTTTCCTAAGAATTGTCACAGACACATTTTGTTTGCCAAGTCTCTATATGAAGTTGAGAAATGTGTCAATATATTTGACAAATAATGACTTTGAAAGTAGTAATAACATTGTAGGTTAAAACATTAGCCAGGTGCCAGTGGTTCATGTTTGTAATCCTAGCTACTGATGTGGCTGAGATTTGAAGATCATGGTTCAAAACTAGCCTTGGCAGGAAAGCCTAAGACTCTTATCTGCAATTAATAACCAAAATTAAAAATAAAACACAGGAGGTGAGGCTGGGTCTCATGTGGTAGAATGCTGGCCTTAAGCAAAAAAACTCAAGGACAACACCCAAGCCCTGAGTTCAGGCCTCAGGACTGGCACATACAAACATAACAAACAGAAACATTATATATGCCAACATTTATACATTATGAAACAAAACATGAGAATGGAGAGTACCCCTCATTTTTCAAAATTGTTTTATGCTTATGCATTTTAACACTAGAGTGTTGTTCTTAGTTTAAAACATCATCTACACAGAACTATCAATTGCTAATGTCTATAATATCCAATTAATTAATCAGGAGACCTAACTCTAAAGGTTATAAACAACACTGTGGGCAAGTAAAGCAGAATATGGCCACTTAGACCCAAGTCTCATTATATTCTTGGACCCTCCAAAATCTGAATAGGACAAA